>NC_086320.1:17502225-17802225 GCF_036172605.1 Pelobates fuscus
CTCTGAAGGAAATACCTTTATAACTCCCCCCATCTCCCCTCTCTCTGAAGGAAATACCTTTATAACTCCCTCCATCTCCCCTCTCTCTGTCTCTGCACAGCTGTCCCACCTCCTTGACTGAGAACATTGATGATCTCAGCCAATCCAATGCTTTCCCATAGGAAAGCATTGGGAGGATAGTGCACCACATGCACGGTAAAACACTGCACTAGGCCAATTGTCTCTATGAGGTTTACTCAACTATTTTGGAGGAAATAGTGACAGCCCCTAGAGGCATATAAACTCTGGAATGAAAACGTTGCCATCTCTGCAGAACATCAATGCTTTTACTTACAGAATTAAAATAGTGGGTGGGGGAGGGAGGGGCGTGGCACCCAGACCACTCCAGACTACTCCTATAATGTCACTTTAATTTATTAAAATGCCAATTTCTTTGAAAACTGCACTTCTGGCAAAGTGAAAAATGAGGACACACGCTCACACAGATAACACTTCAGGTGTTTTGAGTGTCCCTTTAAAACATGGAATATTCAGTGTGTGTGAGTCAGCACCGTGTAGAAAGGGATCAAGTATCTATATCGAGTCCATCCTTCACACCATTCCACAAGTTGTTGCCTTTTTCCCCTGTATTTTTCAAGAGTAATAACCCCTTCAGTATTGTTACAACAGCAGGATTCGACTAAAGCTTGTCCCACAGTGATTAAACTGATAGCACTTTGTCAGCTGTGATGAGGTGCCAACATTGGCAAACAAGACAAAAGTGAAAATGTATAATTTCCCTAATAATAACCCTAATTTGTTGGTAGCTGGTGTCCTTTTTATTGTTTTATTTCTATATTACGCAGTAATTCTGAATAGATGGCAGATCGCTGGGGTACTTGGCAGCAGAATAAAATGCCAGTGTTTCTCGGGGGAATGTTTTTTTCTTCTAGTTTTGAACTCGATACAAGTCTTGAACCTTTAATGACCTGCCGAGATGTCTACTTATAAAGTATGTCTGTCCATCCTCTATTCATGTCCATGAGAAGAACAAAAAGAAAAATGCTACTCTTACCAGTAAAAAAGGAGCGTTTTATTTTTTTCTTCCAAGTGATTTGTTTGCACGAGAATGGGGGAACTGCATTATTTACATCACAGAGGGCTATCTGCCTGTGCAAATCCTGTTACATAACATCATTTATTCACTATCCTGTTGCTGACATTTTCCGAGCTTTGATTGAGGTCTCCTTTTTTTCTTCTGGCTACAAATAGTTTCCAAGAGAGTTGGCCCCGTGTGATTTCTAATCAACAACATCAAAGATTTTCCCGATAAAAATAAAGTGAGAATGCAGACATAAAAAGAACGTAATCATGCGACAAGGTGGCTATTACTTGAATGGTCTTTTTCAGCATCGACAATTTACCCAACGTATATCTAGCGTTATTTTCCAAGGAATTTATTGACTTGTAAGTAAGTTGTGTTGTGTTTTGAAAAATGTGTAGTCAAACATTATTCCAGTTGGGTATTTTTGTCTCCAGATGACAGAGTTATTAATGTGACTCACTGTTGAATGAATAAAGGTTTTAAAATGGCATAATGAAGTAATAACTAACTGTTATGTGCAGATAAACCCATATTGATAACATAATTGTTTAACCCCTTAACAAGAAGTAAATACATGTATAGCTGTAAGTTGAGTAAAAAGTATGTTCTATGTATAATGTAGGATTTAAAACATCAAAAAATCCTAAGGAGCATATAATAATTGCTCAGGTATGGTAGCTGTGGCTAAAGGCTGATGAACTTTGCAGGTATTGTCAGAGACGGATTAAGGTTGCCCACAGCCATAGACAAGATGCTAGAGTATGACCCCTTGATTGGTATGTGTGATTTGTGTGTGAAAGTGTGTGTATATTGGTTGAATGTTGTGTGTCTGTGTAGGAGGCTGAGAGCTGTATAGTGTGTATTGTGCCTGAGTGTGTGTGTGTTTGCCACCCTCCTGCTTAGTGTCAACTCACATTTCCAAAGCCACAGTGTCTCTTAGGGTTGATTCCCCTCCTTCTTTTATTAATATTAAACCAACTACTAACAACAAAATCGAAGTATTCCAGGGATTAATAATCCTGAAACATATTTCACACGTTTTATAATAAAGCTTCCTCTGTCAGTTATTGAATTTTATTGAATTGAAAAGGGAATTTCCAAATGTTAAATGCATACATACACACAGTCACAGATGCATACATTAGGCTAAAGAAGCATAAACATACACAGGCATGAGTAGGCATGCGCACACAGGAACACAGATGCACACAGACACACTCAAATAGACCCAGAAACACACAAGAAGACACACAGAGTCATGTACACAGGAAGGCACAAACGCAGACAGACTTGCACTGATAGAGACAAACACATACAGGCACACAAAGAAACAGATAAACATGCAGAGACACAAAAATACACAGTTCCCAGCCAAAAGTCACAGTGCAGATTAGGCAGGTTGAGCAGCATAGAACCAGCTGTTCTGGGCAACGGGCTGCCTGTGGCCTGGAGCTAAGGAGAACCACATTTGAGACTGTAGACCCACCCTAACAGTGTGCATGCTTAAGCTATAATTATAGCCATGTTAGATATTTTTTTCCAAATTAGCACATTTTTGCCTCTTTATATAGCAAAGATGTGATATGTAAAATGCTTGTTTAGTGGACACTCTAAGTTACCTAGAGTCAAAGCCGGCGCAAGCATAAGACAGGACAGACAGCCGCCTCGGGCACACTGACTGGTGGTGCTATCTCCAGGTGACCAGCAGGTGGTGTGCTCCCCTCCTGCTGGACACGGCATGTAGTGTGGCCGAGAGGAACATGGTAGAAGATCTTCCTGGTCTGACAAAAAGTGCTCACTGAGAGCAACAAACAGCTTGTCAGACTGGGTAGAGGATATAGAAATTCTCTACAATGGTCCACGTGGTACAAGCAAGTAAGCAGGAGAGAAGGGGGAATGGAAGAGACTGTGGTGGGTGAGTGGAAGAGACACATACAAAAGGGGCTGTGAAGAGAAAAAGGCACACAGAGAGGCTGGGTGGAGAAAGTCACACAAAGGGGCTAGGCATAGAAAGTGACATAAAGAGGGGCTAAGGAAGCAGTAAAAGAGATACACAAAGGGCATGGGGAAGAGGTGAAAGAGACACACACATGGGCTGGAGATAAGAGACACATACAAGAGCCTTGGAGGAGAAAGAAACACATAAAAGGACTGAGGGTAGTAAGAGACACACAGAGGGGATGGGGGAAAATACATACACAAAGGCCTGTTAGAAAAGAGACACACATAGGGGATGTCGCGAAAAAGACATACAAAGGGGCTTGGGGGGGAGAAATTGGCACACAGAGAGAATGTGGGAAAAAATGAGCACAAAGAGGGTCTTGGGAAGAGGAAAAAGATACACAGAGGAGCTTGGGACGGGGAAAAAGAGACACACAAAGGGACTGGGAGAAAGAAAGAGATACAAAGGGATGGGATAAGAGATACACAAGGGGGTTATACAAGCTATACAAGGGGGTTCTAAGAGACACACAATTATGGTTAAGGGGGGTTAAGGGAAACTCAGGTGATGTGTTGTGGCAAAATGCATCTTTGCCTTGCACCAGCCTGCCTAGAGTGTCCTTGCAATATCATTGAGTTAATGGCATACTATTTTGTAATGGTTTGACATAAACTGTGGCTCATTCAGGTACCCATAGACAGCTGCATTGATACTGCAGAATTAAATCTTCTCTGTTTTCAGTAATAGCTACAACAAACCTGGATTGCGGTGATTGGCTGAGAATGCTGGGGTGGGTTAGCTCGGGCACCGAGTCCACAGTTTATGTCATACCATTTTTTAAACGGTCTGACATTACACAGTAGGCAGCATATTGTTTAAAGTGCCCCTTTAAAGTGTGAAAGAATTTGCAAAACAAATTGCATTATCAATTTTTATTGTTTTGAAAAAGTGTTTCCAATCCCTCATCTCCCTTTAACACTCATCTCGTTTAGCGCATAAGGATACAAATTATAGATTTTTTTCTTGTTGTATACCTGATGGCTCTCCTTGGCACAGAAAGTGTTAATGCACAATAGAGTGCTAAATAGGTTAAACTTATACCCTATATAACAAGAAATGACCCTCTGCAGCTAGCGTATTCATTCATGTGCGAATAGAAAGTAGCAGATTTTTTTAGCTATTAATCTAGTGTATTGACTTCTAGCTGTTTCTGTGAAATAAATAAGTAATGAGAGGCTATCAGTTTTTATACATCATTCAGTCATATTGCAATTATGTCACCTACATAATACAAAGGTCTCCCGCTTACTAATTCTGCAATCTGTTTTCCTGTTACCAAGATCCCCATTTCTTTACACTTATTTTATTATTTATACATATTTTCTATAAAAATCAATTCTGCTGCTAGCCGGTCTGGCTCTTGTCTTTTCCCAACAATAAACCGTCTCTAATCTAATTGAAATTGTAATAACTATGAGCTAGCAATTATTCCTACCTCTGTCTACAGTCAACTATCCCCACTCTTTTTAACTGCCAAATATACCCTCCCCTATCAACTGCCAACTATCCCTTCTTCTGTGTACAATCAACTGCTCCCACTCATGTCAACTGCCAACAATTCCCGCTCATGTGAACTGCCAACTATCCCATACGTGTCAAGTTCCAAATATCCCCACTTCCGTGTACAATCAACTGCTCCCACTCATGTCAACTGCCAACTATTCCCATTTCTGTGCACAACCAACTGCCCCAACTCATGTCAACTGCCAACTATCCCCAATCCTGTCTACAGCCAACTATCCCCACTCATGTCAACTGCCAACTCTCCCCAATCCTGTGTACAACCAACTATCCCCACTCCTAATCCCAACTCATATTTACCAACTATCCCCACTCCTAATTCCCATTCCTATCTACAACCAAATATCTCCTGATTCCCACTCCTAATTCCCACTCCTATTTACCAACTATCCCCACCCCTAATTCCCATTTCTATCTACAACCAACTATACCCATTCCTAATTCCCTTTCCTGTCTACAACCAACTATACCCACGCCTATTTACCACTCATGTCAACTACCAACTCTCCCTAATCCTGTGTACAACCAACTATCCCCACTCCTAATCCCAACTCCTATTTACCAACTAACCCCACTCCTAATTCCCATTCCTATCTACAACCAACTACCCCCACTCCTAATCCCCACTCCTATTTACCAACTATTCCCACCCCTAATTCCCACTCCTATCTACAACCAAATATCTCCTAATTCCCACTCCCAATTCCCACTCCTATTTTCCAACTATCCCCACTCCTAATTCCCACTTCTATCTACAACCAACTATACCCATTCCTAATTCCCTTTCCTGTCTACAACCAACTATACTCACGCCTATTTACCAACTATCCCCACTCCTAATTCCCACTCCTATCTACCAACTCTCCCCACTCCTAATTCCCACTTCTATCTACAACCAACTATACCCACTCCTAATTCCCACTCCTATCTACAACTAATACCCACTGTTAGTTCCCACTCCTATTTACCAACTATCCCCACTCCTAATTCCCACTCCTATCTACAACCAATGCCCACTCCTAGTTCCCACTCCTATTTACAACCAACTATCCCCACTCGTATTCGGTTGAACATTTGAATTCCCAGACTTCAAACAAAAATGGACTCAAATCACGAACCAACTGAAACGTGTATGGTTGAGCATGTCTGCTTAAGTTTGTGATTTGGAATTTCGCCCTTGCCGACAAATAAAGAGATGACTAATCAGAAAAAAAAATATATATATATAATACATGCATATAGATTGTTTTTTTACTGTTCCTCCTGTTTTCAATTTGATCAAGATTCTCAGGTTACCAAACTTTTACTTGCCTTTGGTGGTGAATAATGTACTTTTTGTTTCATTATGTGCACTGTTTGGACATTCTGTTATCTTGTACTAGAACTATCTTTCCCCTTTGTGACAGATTGGTAGTGGGACTGTGAAGTGCAGTGAGTGTTCTACAACCAGACATATTAAACACTCCCAAACGAAACAGCAATAATTTAGCCTAGATCTCCCACAAAGGTGTTACACATGCAATATACAATTTATAACCACGCATACTAGAAATGACTAATTGACTAGAACACTTACTGTTTTCTCTCCATGATGCAGTTTTTAACTAACATATCATTATGTATTCTTAGTAATAGTTGCCTTTAATACACAATGCGTATGATAATAAGAATAATTATTATTTTAATAGAACAATTTTAGATTATTCCCTGACTGTAAATACATCTAATATTATCATGAGGACACTCGACGGGTAAACTGGGGACCAGAGATCGGTAGTTAAGCAGAGAGTCCATATGGTTTTCAGACTATCTGTGTGAATCGTACCATAAAGCAACATTACTTCTGCTTAAACAGTCCCAAGGGTACAATCTGCATAGAGCACAATAGACCTGTAAAATCGTTTCATTTCTCATCAGCAATAATGCCATTAATTAATGGCAGGGGGAGATTCTATTATCTCAAAACACTTGTTGTATAAGCCTTCTTTTTTATTTTTCTGCTTTTTTTTAAGCTATCTAGAAATGACAGTAAAAATCTCATTTATCTCGAGTCCTGTGTCGTACAAGCCATGCTGCTTTTTCACAATGCCGTGTGATTGCTATTGCCGTGCAATTCTTGTGGCATTGCAAATTTAAATGTAGCAATAAAAACATTTTAACTTGTAAGGAGAAAAAATAACAAATATCCAATTTGTTCCTAAGTAGCCAGCTGTGTAAGTAATGCACTCGGTTAGAAAATTGCACAGTTAATCTATCCCAACATTTATGCTTGGCCACATTCATTCATCATTTTCAATCCCGTTTTAAACTCATGGGGTAAATGGGCAGAATCTTAGGGATCCACAGTGGATTAGCTTATGGTGAATGGGCAGATTTTCAGGGACTTAAAATGAATAGATCGATTCTTGTGGTGTCAAGGTAAGGAGTAGACATGTGCATTCGTTATTGGATTTCATCCGAATTTTCAGACTTTTTCGTATTTGTTTACTATAACATAAACAAAAGTCCTACATACGAATTATATTCAAAACAAAAGGGCAAATGCCGAATGCATTACCTTTTCGTTTCAGTTCTTTCGAATAATAGACTCCGTGCTGAAGGATAGGCAGATAGTGTTCATCTAATCAATGCGAACAATTCCACCTAACAGTGCTCTTCCATGATGTAAAGAAACTAACGCAGGCAGGGATGGAAGTTCAGCGGTGTTCGGGAGGTCGAGTGTCCGATTTTAGTTCCATGCACTCGACGACCAAACACCGCTGCCTCCATTTGTGCGAACTAGATGGCCACCACCACGTGTTTGTGCATACGAACAGTGGCCACCCAGCCGACCACTTAGAAAACCGATTTGTGAATCGTTATTGGGGTGTTAACAGGGGTGAACGAGGTTAATAAGCATGCGGTTGGTCTGGGTATTTTGGGGTTTTGTTCGGTTACCGAACAAAACAGGGGAAAAAGTATGTGAACACGGTATTTACCAAACAAAACAGGGAATAGTAAGGGAATTCCAGTGACAGGGTGTACTGTCACATCCGTGCTGCAGTAGAATTACCCCAAATAGGGGCATGTGGGAGGATTAAACCTCCCTTTTATTAATATGGGCGTCACAGCGACCCCCTTAGGTTTTATTGCAGGAGGGTGGTAGGAATTGTTAATATTTATTACAAGGAGGGAGCTGGTAGTGCTGCCGGCTCCCTCCTTGCTTTTTTTTTTGCGCATGTGCAGTGTTATTTTCGTCCTAATGGGCAAAAATAAATTATTTTTCACTGAATTTCGTCTGAAATTCGGAATGGACAAATTAAATTTTTATTTAGTACAAATTTATTCGTATGAAACTAAAATTACACTGGTTCACGTGTCTAGTAAGAAGGCATGTTTTAACTGGCTTAGGCTGAATGGGCAGGTTCTTAATTACTTAGAATAAATTGGCAGATTCTCACAGTGTAAGAGAGAATGGGAAGATTCTTAGGCACTTAAAATGAATGATCAGATTCTCACAGTGTAAGAGAGAATGGGAAGAATCTCAGGGACTCTGGATTAATGGGTATAATTTTAGTATTTAATAAAGTGGCCATTTCCCTTGGACAAAACTCTTATATTGCTCGTCAAGACAATTCCACACTGGTTAAATATCTAGCACCAACTATTGTGGCATTAATAGGAATATACACTAAAATGTGAAATACGGAGAATCCAAACTAAATTGAAAGTGGGTTTCAAATTCTAGGCCAGCATATTCAAATTAGAAGAATTCTCAAATCAGCCTGGCTATTTTGGTCTAAAATTTGAAATGTACTTTAAGTTTACTTTGAATCTGTAACAATTCATATTTCAGTGAAAGACCAGGTTTACATTCTGTAAAAGTTCTCGAGAACTGTTTCCACACTGTGCCAATTTTCGAGATTCCCGAAGGATTTTTTTTTTCTACCAGAGATAAATTTAAATTCAGAAATTAATTTTCTAAAATTGAAATTTCTGGAAAAGGAGTCTGTGTCTATGCAGACGAATTACGACAATAAGAAGCCGTGCTTGGTACTTAGAGCCTGCCTTTAATTTTTTGAATAGATAGTATATAATCTCTATATCATTTTTCTTTTTAACCTTTTTGCATTAACTCAAAATATTCTGTATGTGCAAGGTTTTCAAGCTTCATTAAAAGCCCCATCCGAAAAGCTCAAAAGAAAGTTACATTTTTTTATGAAATAATAAATAGTAAAAAAAAAAAAAAATGCATACTTCTACATTAGTGATTTAAGACAAAGAGAGTCCCCGGCATGAATTTACAGAGTATAATTAGATCATTCAGAAATGGAGGTTTATTGAAATTACAGAAAAGCATTTAATTCACCAATCAAACAACTGTAACAGCCAAGAAAGTCTGTCCATGTGCTGGAGTTTGTTTTGTAGCACGCTGGCAAACACTCTAGATACTGAGACTCGTTATATTCCAAACTTATATCTGGCCCACACAGCCAGCTGTCATCTAACTTTCCATAGCTTCATATTATGCAACAAGATTTCAGGAAATGGAAAAGAAAAACCTAATGACTACAAGGAAAAACTTTTTGAATACAAAAAAAATAAAATAAAAAATAAAAGGATGCACTCGGAATTTAATTAGTCAGATAGCGATGTCCTAAGCGTCAAGGGTCCATTAATTTCCAAAGTGTTTTTTTGGGGTTTTTTTTTATCCTTGGAACCAAATGACAATAGCAAATTAACAAAGTAATTAAATTTATTTTTATGTAATAACGTAGCTGTAACATTCTGTTAATCATATTTTTTTTCCAACCTGTTACATAATGTATTCTTGGATTTAAAAGCAGTATTTCCCACACAGAAACTGACAGTTCTATTTTTCTGTTGTTTTGGAAAATTATCAGTTCCAATTTTGGTACTCTCGATAAATTCTAAAGCATTGTCAACATGCCGAATATTAATGCGGCATTAGAAAGTTTACATTTTAAACAACAGAACTAACAAAGTTTTGAACCATGGCATGATGCACTAAGATTCAGTATTCAGTTCAAGGAAGGTAATGAGTTTGATATTAGCATAGCCGTTATTTAATATATAGACCAAGAAATAAGTGGTCTGGGTGCCAGGTCCCCCTAGTTTTAACTCTGCAGCTGAAAACATAGCAGTTTCAGAGAAACTGCTATGTTTACAAATGGGTTAATCCAGCCTCTAGTTGCTGTCTCACTGACAGCCGCTAGAGGCGCTTCCGCGACTCTCACTGTGAAAATCACAGCGATAAGACGGTGGACGTCCATAGGAAAGCATTGAGTTATTCCTATGGGTTGTTTGAATGCGCGCAAGGCTCTTGCTGCGCATGCGCATTCGGCGCTGACGTCGGCAGAGGGAGGAGAGTTCCCCAGCGCCAAGGGTACCCGGGGCTGGAGAAAGGTAATTGGCTGATGGGGTTTTAACCCCTTCAGCCCAGCGGGAGGGGGCCCTGAGGGTGGGGGACGGGGTGGACTTAATGACCCTATAATGCCAGGAAAATGTGTTTTTTTTTCCTGGCACTATAGTGCTCCTTTAAGAATGGACAGTAAATATATATATTGTGATTAAATAATTACATAGTAGGAAATATACCCACAATTCCATTAGCAAATTAACAATATATTAGCAAGATGCTATGCATTCAGGTGGGCTACTCTGACCTTAAATTTGAAATTCACTTTGAATTCTCACTCTAGTAAATAACACTGTGATCTGTGAATAGCTTATTAGGTTTGTTTGAGTTTTTTGGTGGCAACGTCTAACAGCTACTTTGAATTATCAGAAACTTTAAATCTCTAATATACAGTGTGAAAGACTTTTTCCCTTCAGTGTAGGACTTCCCTGGCAATATCTGTTTCAATCCAACTTTTTCCAGAATCTAACAATTTTGGAAATCTAACAATTTTGGAAATCCAAACTGAATTAATTCGGAAGAACCAAAAATGTTGCTGTACACCAGTCTTATGAATTATTGTAGCATAATACATCACAAGAAACATCATAAATGATCAACTCCAACTACCTACCTATCTATCTACCTACTAAAGGTGTCTGAAATATGTCTCTCAAATATGAATTCAGTTTGTCCCCTGTTAATCCCTGTTGATAATGAATTAATCTAAAAGGCAGCAGTCACAACAATATTCAAGTTTGACGGTTACTACACACCAAAAGGAAAACATGAAAATCAGTTATATTAAGTTAGTTTCACATATTTATATATATCATGATGATTGTCCAGTTTGTTGGACTGAAACATTGATCGCTGAATAAAGGAACACTGAAGTATATATGAAAAGAGACCAGAGAGTGCACGCCTTCATGTTCTCTCTCTCTATACATATATATATATCATTTATGTATTCCAGTTATTTATGCATGCAGTCAGTCAGCGAATGACCAAATGGCACCAAACAAATCCAGTGTTGGATTCAGCGCTAACTTTACGACCAATATTAGTTTGCAACAAAATTTACAAAAACTCAACATTTTTGTAAATTATTCAATTGCATCCAAAAATGAATTCACGGCTATCATCTACCCTTTAACTTCTTAGATCGCCCAGGATCTGAAAGTTTTAAAGTAAAGCAGGAGGTATAAAACAGGTTTTACATGCATAACGTCTACCGTGAAATATTCACATCTTTTTTCAGCTATTTGCTTAATAAATTCCCGGTTGTCCCCATGGAAAGCTTCTCAAAAATATATTATACAGAAATACACTGGAGCTCCTCTCTGCCATTGATTTTCCTATCCAGAGTTCGTTTATATGATCCCATGCCCATATTTTCAACTTGACTGAGCATTAAACACCAACCAATCTGATATATTCTGACACTAAGCTGTAAATGGTTGCATTATTTGCAGAAAAAATGTAACAAATGTACTGAAAACTCTCTATCAGCAATTAACCCGGGGTCAGCTCGATAGCATTGATCTGATTGTAAGAACCTACAGAGCAAAGTTCCTTAGATAAAGCGCCTTACCGGCTTAATGTTTCCATCTGATCGCATGATTTAAATAAAAATAAATAAATATATGAAAGCCTGTCCTTCAAGTCGCCATTGGGCGGTGTTATGTATCATCAGGACACTTGGCAATTTAAAAAAGAAAAATAGCACAAGGTGTTATGTAAAATGCTATGACAATGATGTATTATTATACTGTAGGTGTCAGGAGAGCCCCCACCTGTGGCTGAGGTGAAGCTAAACTAAAAGCTAAAGTCATTTTTTCAGATATTTTTATAAATATATCAAAAAGAGGAAGGAGAGGAACTGAATTTATGAAGACGGCTTCAAACAACACTACCCACTAACTGCATGCGGGCTAGGCTATGTATGTTCCAATGTTGCACTAACTTTTACAGCCTCCTCATTGATCAGTAGACTTGTCCAAAAATGGGAAAACAGTGCACTGCAAAATATAGCCATAATATAAATATTACATATTATATGCCGTATACCAATAGGCACAGTTTACAGCCATTTGAATCACAGATCACAAAAAGAAAAAAAGTTATCAAGAAAGGGAAAAGAGGAAAAAAAAATGAAATATATAAATATAAATATAGATTATTTTTACTCCTCCTTAATTCACGTTATTGTTTACTTTTCACTTAATCTGTGAATAGAATCAACATGCTTTGGCTGTTCCCTACACATCAATCATCTTTTTTTTCTCATAAATCATCTCTCTTTTTGACACTTGTAGCCCTGGGCAGAAGTCGAACTTGGCCCAACAAATCACCCTAAATTCAGCTGAATTGGAATTCGGACAAATCCAAATGCACAAGCCTATTGCTTAGTGTCCATAACAACACGTGTTACAGTTTCTAATGCAGTGTATCTTCACCTACTTTGCAGTACAGGATATGGAAATGTGTAATAACACAAAGATCATGGAGCAATAGAGATTTATTATTGGAAAATAATGCAACTGAGATGCCATAAATCCTTACTAGACTGAAGGTCAAGTGGTTTAAAATGATCTCAGGGTGCCCAAAATGACATTATCTTCACCATCATATACATTTATATTACATGATTTTTTAAAAGAAAGTGTTTATTGGATTTTGCACCACAACAACTGGAATGGCAGAGATTATACTTTGCTATTCCGGTTGTGTGGAATGAAATACACATACACACACACGGACACACACACAAACATACGTGCAGATAAACATACTAAATAACATGCACACAACAAATTTTACTCATACACAGACACACACACACAGACAAGAACACAAGCTTACACACATACATAGACAAGATCACAAACTTACACTCATACACAGACACATACATGCACACACATGACCTGGCTAATAATGATGAACGCATAGGCAGTATTAAAGAACATATGGTACCAGCCCTAGAATTACACTGTAGTGGTTGAGGTACCACCCCTGGCGAACACTTGATTGATAGTTATCTGGCTCTATCTGGTGCCTGCACTGCTTCTAGTCTTGCCTAAAATGCTTTCACATTATCATACGAACTCAAAGCAAGCTGGGACATTATTCAATCGTTGAGAGACATCAAATGACACTTGCAGCCAATTAACACGTTTTCCCTATCATTGACGTCCCAGATCCCTCGCCAATAATGCCATTCTCCTCAATAACGACTTTTAAACATTAACCCGCCGATTACCCCCCCGTTCCCAATTTACATCTTCATAATCCCAAAAAATGTATTTCTTAATGCTTCTGCAATTAACCCATCCCATGAACACATTATTTCCATGCAATTTACCCCTTTGTCCACAATTTACATCCCCACATCCCCCTGGTAATTAAGACAATTATTCCCATCGAGGTCCCCCACTTTTATGCCTGTAAAATCGTTTCCTCCTCCTTAGAGTCACATAGAACATACTCACAGATAAGAGCGCACACTCATACAGACAATGCACTCAGTCACACTGACAGGGCAGCAAGTCCCTTGCTATATATATATATATATATTGTATATTACAGTATATATTGAGTTTTCTTTATACATCCATGATGGATCATCAACTGGAGAGAGAAAAGCCAGTCAATGAATATAAAACTTACTTAGGGAATCTTCTTTAGGTTTTCACAATAAACTAAAAAAAAACAATTAGCTCAGAAAACGTATTCTTTCTTTGCTATTGATTTGTGTCATCAGATTGATTGCATTGAGGATGGAGATTAAATTGGCTCTATGACAAGTCTATAGCTCTATTCCTCACGGGGATGCCCTGCCTGATAATGTCTGCATTCACCAGGACACAAACAGTACTCGGAACGTAAACGGTGTTTCCTTGATTAAGGTGAGAACATGATTACATGTGGCACATTGCTATTATAAAGTAATAGGGACATGAGGAGGCTCTTTTCTCAAATTTCATGAACTGTTGAAACAAATTGTAGCATAAGCATCCAGTTAGACAGTATGTTCAGACTGTTACTATGATACGAATAGCTAGGGTTCACACAGAACAATATATTATACATTTAGCAACATGTTCTGTAATGGTTGGTTAAAACAAATGTGTCATTAAGAACACATTCTCTACCGTAATGCATACCTTACACAGACACTACCCAACAGACAGCTCCGAAGCTGTTGTTTATTTTAAAATGGTGGGGATCTAGATTGGAAGAACCTAGCCAAGTTCTTGAGGCACATCAACAGTCCAAGTATTGTCAGCATCCCTACTGGAACAGACCTGCAAAATGCTTAAATGTTTGACTGTGGATGTTCATTGAAGAATGGGTTGTGAACCACTTATTCTAGTTCTCCTATCATAGATTGATCTGCTTGTTAGATTCAACAACATCAATAACTCTTTGATTCTTGAACTTTGTTACATCTCCCATGCTACGTCCTTTGCAATCATGGCATATTGTATGTGGCAAACATTGTCTTCATATTCATTATTCATATTGCTCACTGTTAATATTGTAAGACATTGTTTTGTTTTTTTCTTGTTGTTTTTGCTCTTCCTTCCCTTTATCTATAAAATAAAAATAATTGGGATTTTCTGCACTTCTTGATACAGTCATTTTACAATTGTCATAAAAGGATGGCTTACGTTGGCTTTTTCCATGCCCGCTTCAGTATGTAAATTTCTTCCCAGTCTTGGCTTAGTTAATAGCGCAGATATATACAACTATCAGACGAACCCTGAAGTTTGTTAGTTTTTTATGACAATTTGCCTTTAAAAGCCTGTCCAGGAGCATTATGGGTAAAACATATCCATGTTCTCACTTTCTACAGAGCTAATTTGGAGTCCTGAAAGTGGACTGTGGAAGTAATTTGCGATATATTTGAAGAAAATGTGATCTAATTGATATTTAATGTCTCCACTTGCTTTCAGCAGGGACTTGACACTTCTTTTTTATGCCCTGTTCGTTTTCTGGAATTTTCCTCTGCAACGTAACCCTCTTTATTTAATTGTCTTGTTCTGTTTCCAAGCGATGAACATTCTGCATTGAAGTAAAACCATTTCTATGTAGATTCAAGAGTTGACAAAACGTGTTTTATTCGCTCTATACATTGCAATTATTCTCGTATTTGCTCTCCCACCTTCGGTTCAAAAGAAAACCATTTTCCATTCAAAATGAGGAAGAAATGTACTGCAGGAGTCAGGTAGGTCACCAATCAAGGCAAATCGCCAGCGTTTTCCTGTAAATTTTCACGCTCACTTAATGTGATGAGTGGGATGACATTTGGACAGTAAAATACCACAAAATGTAGCAATCAAGAGGTCAAAAAGGCAACAAATACATAGCTGTGACCCATAAAATGATAGCATCGTATAATAAAAAAAAATCAATTAGTAATACAGTACACCTTAAGAGATGTCCAAAAGGAAAGTTATGTAATATGAAATTGTCTGGTCTTTTGCAGAAGAGAAAGACTAAATTTCCAACAATGTGTCAGGCCAGGCATGACATCCAATACAACGTACAGTGTCTATAATTGACTTTTATGCCTTTGGAGACATTTCATTAAGTAGAGCATCATGTGATGTCTTTATAATTAAAAGTGCCGGGTTTAATTTTTTTTTTTGTACAAGGAAAGAATGTGAAACTCAAGCTGTAGAACCTATAGCTAGTTCAAAACAACTTCAATTACAAAGGTCGCTGTCCTGAGTCATTAGATAAACCACAAATCACAGGGAAAAAGAGCATGGATGGAGGTTGGTGTCTGGCAGATGTTTGGCAAATGTGAGCAGTGAGGTTTGGGATATAAAATACATTATAATGAGTGCCTGGGAGACTATGGATTGCATCTAAATAATTCATTTTTCAATACTCTATAAACATAGATGTTTTTCTTTTTAAAATGCCAGTGCACAAAATTATGACTCTTTAACTGACTTTTAAAGGAAAATTGTCATTAAAAAGACAAACTTCAAGGTTGGTCTCTGGTAGTTGTATATACCTGCACTATTAACTAGCAGCCAAGAAGGGGAAGAAATTGACATACTTAAGCGGACATGAAAAAAGCCAACGTAAGCCATCCTGAAGGTATTCTCATTGCTCCATGGTTGGGAATGTCTCTTGAAAGATGATTTGAAAAGATCAGCTCTCAGGAGCTGTTAGCAGAAAAACGTTTACAAATAAAATTATTTTTTTTTCAAAAAAGTAGAACATGCTTAATGAGCTATGAAGCTAGCTATTTATCCTGATATCATTACTATGCAACTGATACCTACTAAAAGTCCACTTATGTGCTAATAAAGGACTTTTTGACTATTGGCCGACAACTGATAGATTTCTGTGTAATGACCACAAAACAGTGGAAGTACTATCAATATCAAGAGGTTTATTTATTATTTAAATACGATACATATCATACAGTCACCAGAGCTTAAAATATGTAGTTCTATGCTACTAGCCAGGACTTAAAAGTTACACTTCACTGCAAGCCACAGTGTATCCTCCAGGAGTAAATTTCTAGTCGCCTAAGCTAAATTTTTACTCAACTTTTTGCTAGTGAAAATTGTTCAGCCCTTAGCTTTAAGCATCATCTTTATGCAGATATAAGTCTAGCTGGTACAGGTAAGAACTGGATCTGTAATACACAAGTGGTGCACTATAGCTGAAGAACTTTGATATTTGTTACATCGTCCCAATTATTTGTGATTTTCCTAGTATTTGATTATTTTATTCTCAAGGTATAAAACAAATAGCGTAGTTGGAATGTTTTAGGGCTGGTGGAATGTATTTGGTATTTTGATCTGGGTCAGATAACATCAGAAAGTAGTGGCAAACTGTACACCTTTAACCCCTTAGTGACCAGACCGTTTTTTTTTATATTCTTACCGTTAAGGAACAGGGCTCTTTTTACTTTTCTGTAGTGTTTGTGTTTAGCTGTAATTTTCCTCTTTTACTGTACCCACACATATTGTATACCGTTTTTCTCGCCATTAAATGGTCTTTCTAGACATACCATTATTTCCATCCTATAATATAATTTACTATAAAAAAATATATAAAATATGATGAAAAAATGTAAATAAACCACACTTTTTCTAACTTTGACCCCCAAAATCTGTTACGCATCTACAACTGCCAAAAAACACCCATGCTAAATAGTTTCTAAATTTTGTCCTGAGTTTAGAAATGCCCAATGTTAACATGTTCTTAGCTTTTTTTGGAAAGTTATAGGGCTATAAGTACAAGTAGCACTTTTCTATTTCCAAACCATTTTTTCTCAAAATTAAGTTACATTGTAACACTGATATCTGTCAGGAATCCCTCAATAACCCTTCCCATGTATGTATTTTTTAAACAAAGACAACCTAAGGTATTAAACTTTGGGTATTTTGACTCTTTTCATGCAACCATTTTGCCACCAATCCATGCCAAATAAAATAAAAAAAAGATAATTGGTGATTTTTTTGGACACACATAGCAATTTAACAATACATGTACGGAGAACTTACTGCCAAAAAACACCCCAGTATGTGTTTAGCAACATCTCCTGAGTACAGTGATACCACCCATGTAGAGGTGTGTCAGGTTCTCTCGGGGCTAAAGACCTTATTTGGAGAGTGTACGTTCCAGTTTTCCAACTTGGAATTTTCACAACTGATCATCATGCACCCATGTCCTATTTGGGACATTTTGCCAATGTAATGTACCCCCATCATGTGTTACTGACAAAGAACACCCCAATATGTGTTCAGCAACATCTCCTGAGTACAACAGTGCCCACAATGTTCAGGTTTTATGAGTTTTTGCAAACTTACAGGGGTCAAATGTAGGGCTTTCCCCTTTTCCATGTTTGCACATTTAAATTTGCCAGATTGGTTTGCTGAGCCTATGTTGCCTGTGAGACTGTATGGCAGCCCAGGAATGAAAATTAACCCCATCATGGCATACCATTTGTAAGAGTAGACAACCCACGGTATTTAAAATTGAGTATGTCCAGTCTTTTGTAGTAGCCACTTAGCCACAAACACTTGCCAAAGTTAGCGTTCATATTTGTTTTTGCATTTATTTTTACACAAAAAACTTCACTTTTACTGGTGATTTCATCGTCGTGATGACTTTTACTGTTTTAAACTCTCATATTTGTGTTCAGCGAAATCTCCCGAGTATAACAATACCCCCCATGTACAGGTTTTATGGTGTTTTGGAAAGTTACAGGGTCAATATAAGGCTTGCCCAATTCAGTTTGCCAGATTGGTTTGCTGGGTCTGTGTTGCCTTTTGAGACCACATGGTAGACCAGGAATGTAAAATAATCCCATCATGGCATACCATTTACACAAAACTGCACTTTTACTGGTTTTCTTTGACAGTTCAGACAGTCCCCCTGCTGGCAGGTCCTAGACTCCTATTGCGGTAATGTGATCATATGGCCCTGGAGGGCAAGGGTGGCCAGAGCTGCTGCAGGGAGACTGCTAAGGTCTCCGGCAGTCCCCAGCCCCAACATAATAGCGGTGAATCGCCAGTCCAGGTAAATCCAGTGCTCCTCTTTGCCACGGTCATACTAGGTACGTCCACGGTCCTTAACAACCGTTTTTTTGTATATATATATATATATATATATATATATATATATAATTTTTTTACAATTATTTTTACAGTTTTTTTATTTATTTTTAATTATTATTTATTTTGTATATATATATATATATATATACACACATACATACACATACATACATACATGGATATAATTTTACTCTAAGTGTATTTTTATATTAATATATGTATATATAAATAAAAAATACACTTAGTATGATGTTTTTTAATTTATTACCTTTTATTTATTTTTTTACTTTTTTACTTTTTTCACCAGCAGGGGGACTGCCTGTCAGTTCAGGCAGTCCACCTGCTGGCAGAACTGTGGACACCTATTGCAGCATTGTGACCGCTCTTTTAGAGCCCAGACAGTCCCCCCCTAAGAAGAAGACTGATCGTCGGCGGGGGAACGGCGGCGATCTGTAAGTACATGGGAGGGAGAGGGAGGGAGGGAGAGGGAAGGAGGGAGAGGGAGGAAGGGTAGGGGTTAATTTTTATTATTTTTATTTTTTTATATTTACTGAGTGCCTCAACCCCCCAAGGCACTCAGTACAGGCAGAGCATCGGAAGCCTGCCTGATGGCTTCCGATGCTCTGCCTCACTGCCGGACTCCACGTCCAGCAACCAAGAAGTGATCACTCCGGTGGGGGTGGGGGGCAATCACCCAGTGTTCTCCAGCGGGTGAGGGGGGTATTGCAGTCATGCCTCAACATTGAGAAAATGCTGCAATACCATTAGAGCTGCTGGAAGAGACCATGATCGATTCAAGCACTCTAATTCCCCGCGGATGTATCAGGTACATCTGCGGTCCTTAAGGACCGTTTTTTGACGGATGTACCTGATACGTCCATGGTCACTAAGGGGTTAAAGAGGCTGCCATGAGCACTCTGTGAGGTAGTGATTACAGATGTGTACATCGCATATACTGAAGAAGCTGCTTACTGCAACTTTACATTGGTGGAAAAAGACCCCTGATTGTTTTTGACATTTAGTTGGTTCCATGGACTTTTACTAGACATGTTCAGGGACAGTAATTATGATTTTGACCAAGCAGGAATGTTTTAAACTGTAGACCCATCCTTCTGTGTAATAAAGTTGTACAACTCCTAATCTGATACATACGGGTAAAAACAGGGCAGCAAAAGGCGTAGCTACAGGGTATTAATTGTTCTTTATTTCAGGACAATGAATGCTGGCATGTCCTCTTACCCTAACAAGCTGCTGTGTGTGTCTCTACATTCTTTGTTTTACATTTGTGATGCATAAAGAGAATTGGTGATTTTGGACATCAACATCAATTGTTTTTTTCAACACAAGCATATCTTCTGCCTTGTCTGATATTTGACCATCGTCACCACAATGAGTGACTTGGCATGCTATTCATTAGACTTAGTTAAACCCATTGAGATATTTGTATTTAGCTGAACTAATTCAACACAGTCATTGGAAAATATGAAAATCACAGCAGTGAGCAATATATGATGTTTCAAAGACTTCATTAAAAAAATCATTAAACTCTAAAATAAGCCTAATTCTTATACACGTAGTACTGTACTTTTACCACTTGTTTTATATGTTTCATTTAGCATAATGTTGCTTCTGCGTTGTCATAATATTTTTAATACCAAAAGCACAAAACAGTATGGTGAAATATAAATCACAATCTATTTAAATACTTTATGTAAAATATTGATATGCAAGATCAAATGATTACACTTTGGTATTTCTTCCTATTATGGATTATGGAACCTTGCAGTCCATATGTAGCATCACAGATATCCAAATATGTAGTTTTAAATCTATTTCCAATCTTTGATAACTTAAAATGCATACAAACACAATGTAGTATGAAACCATATTCAATTAATACAATATAACATAATATAATGCAATCACAAGCGCAAGACCACTACAGTTAGTCAGAAGGTCAAGTAGATAGGTCTTAAAGATCTCGATGATGACGTAGGCAAATGTCACCAGCAGTATATCCAGTGATCTGTTCACCCATATAGTTGTATATTTTTCTTTAATTAATAAGTCATCATGCTAGATCCAGAGGTTGTTTTCCTCCTGTCTGAGTATCCCAGCCCTAGAGATATGCTACCTCCATCTAAGTATCCGAGCTTGATAATTAAAGATATTTGATACCTCCATCTAAGTATCCGAAGCCTAGACCAAGAGATATGATACCTCCACCTAAGTATCCCAGCTCTATAACTAGAGATATGATACCTTAATTTAAGTATCCCAGCCCTATAACTAGATATATGATCCATCTGTATCCCAGCCCTATAACTAGAGATATGATCCATCTGTATCCCAGCCCTATAACTAGAGATATGATAACTCCGTCTAAGTATCCCAGCCCTAGTCCTAGAGATATGATGCCTCCATCTAAGTATCCCAGTCCTATAACTAGAGATATAATACCTCTGTCTAAGTATCCCAGCCCTATAACAAGATATATGATACCTCCATCTAAGTATCCCAACCCTATTCCTAGAGATATGATTCCCCTGTGTGAGTATCCCAGGACTATTCCTAGAGATATGATTGCCCTGAGTGAGTATCCCAGGCCTATTCCTAGAGATATGATTCCCCTGTGTGAGTATCCCAGCCCTATTCCTAGAGATATGATTCCCCTGTGTGAGTATCCCAGCCCTATTCCTAGAGATATGATTCCCCTGTGTGAGTATCCCAGCCCTATTCCTAGAGATATGATTCCCCTGTGTGAGTATCCCAGCCCTATTCCTAGAGATATGATTCCCCTGTGTGAGTATCCCAGCCCTATTCCTAGATATATGAGTCCCCTGTGTGAGTATCCCAGCCCTATTCCTAGAGATATGATTCAACTGTGTGAGTATCCCAGCCCTATTCCTAGAGATATGATTCTCCTGTGTGAGTATCCCAGCCCTATTCCTAGAGATATGATTCAACTGTGTGAGTATCCCAGCCCTATTCCTAGAGATATGATTTCCCTGTGTGAGTATCCCAGCCCTATTCCTAGAGATATGATTCCCCTGTGTGAGTATCCCAGCCCTATTCCTAGAGATATGATTCCCCTGTGTGAGTATCCCAGCCCTATTCCTAGAAATATGATTCCCCTGTGTGAGCATCCCTGCCCTATTCCTAGAGATATGATTCCCCTGTGTGAGTATCCCAGCCCTATTCCTAGAGATATGATTCCACTGTGTGAGTATCCCAGCTCTATTCCTAGAGATATGATCCCCCTGTGTGAGTATCCCAGCCCTATTCCTAGAGATATGATTCAACTGTGTGAGTATCCCAGTCCTATTCCTAGAGATATGATTCCCCTGTGTGAGTATCCCAGCTCTATTCCTAGAGATATGATTCCCCTGTGTGAGTATCCCAGCTCTATTCCTAGAGATATGATTCCCCTGTGTGAGTATCCCAGCCCTATTCCTCGAGATATGATTCCCCTGTGTGATTATCCCAGCCCTATTCCTAGAGATATGATTCCCCTGTGTGAGTATCACAGCTCTATTCCTAGAGATATGATTCCCCTGTGTGAGTATCCCAGCCTTATTTCTAGAGATATGATTCCCCTGTGTGAGTATCCCAGCCCTATTCCTAGATATATGATTCCCCTGTGTGAGTATCCCAGCCCTATTCCTAGAGATATGATTCCCCTGTGTGAGTATCTCAGCCCTATTCCTAGAAATATGATTCCCCTGTGTGATTATCTCAGCCCTATTCCTAGAGATATGATTGCCCTGAGTATATCAGCCCTATTCCTAGAGATATTATTCCCCTGTGTGAGTATCTCAGCCCTATTCCTAGAGATAGGATTCCCCTGTGTGAGTAACTCAGCCCTATTCCTAGAGATATGATTGCCCTGAGTATCTCAGCCCTATTCCTAGCGATATGATTCCCCTGTGTGAGTATCCCAGCTCTATTCCTAGAGATATGATTCCCCTGTGTGAGTATCCCAGCCCTATTTCTAGAGATATGATTCCCCTGTGTGAGTATCCCAGCCCTATTCCTAGAGATATGATTCCCCGGTGTGAGAATACCATGACTATTCCTAGAGATATGATTCCCCTGTGTGAGTATCTCAGCCCTATTCCTAGAGATAGGATTCCCCTGTGTGAGTATCTCAGCCCTATTCCTAGAGATAGCATTCCCCTGTGTGAGTAACTCAGCCCTATTCCTAGAGATATGATTGCCCTGAGTATCTCAGCCCTATTCCTAGAGATATGATTCCCCTGTGTGAGTATCTCAGCCCTATTCCTAGAAATATGATTCCCCTGTGTGAGTATCCCAGCCCTATTCCTAGAGATATGATTCCCTTGTGTGAGTATCTCTGGCCTATTCCTAGAGATATGATTCCCTGTGTGAGTATTCCAGCCCTATTCCTAGAGATATGATTCCCCTGTGTGAGTATCTCAGCCCTATTCCTAGAAATATGATTCCCCTGTGTGAGTATCCCAGCCCTATTCCTAGAGATATGATTCCCCTGTGTGAGTATCTCTGGCCTATTCATAGAGATATGATTCCCTGTGTGAGTATCCCAGCCCTATTCCTAGAGATATGCTTTCCCTGTGTGAGTATCCCAGTCCTATTCCTAGAGATATGATTGCTCTGAGTGAGTGTCCCAGTCCTATTCCTAGATATAAGATTTCCCTGTGTGAGTATCCCAGTCCTATTCCTAGAGATATGATTCCCCTGTGTGAGTATCCCAGGACTATTCCTATAGATATGCTTCCCCTGTGTGAGTATCCCAGTCCTATTCCTAGAGATATGCTTTCCCTGTGTGAGTATCCCAGCCCTATTCCTAGATATATTATTCCGCTGTGTGAGTATCCCAGCCCTATTCCTAGAGATTGGATTCCACACCTCCATCGTAATATAACAAGTAAAAACTGTTTCTACTTTGTGGTTATCATTTTTAAATGTGTTTTTCCTGTAGTTTTCTATAAAGGACTAATTAAAGATTTCCAAGAATTTTTTTTGTCATTTAGGGCACAGGGCATCAGATAGTTCATAGATCTACTTCCTGTTTCCTGCGCAGTGAAAAGCAGCGAACTTCTCTGTAAATCGCACACTCTGATTGGCTACTGATATCATATGTTTGTTATGCTTTTTGTTATCAGTAGCTATCTAGTGTTTAAATATTGCAAGGCAAGATGGCCGTCTCTATGCTAAAAACCTGAGAGATCTTCAACTGGGAAGTTCAAGTAGATTAATATTAACCTAGGTGCATTATCGTTTTTCATGTATTTATGGTAAGAGAGTTTCAAGGGACGGTGCTATCCCAGTGACACTTTATGACAAATGCTTTCAGCAAATGCTAAAGGAAAGTGACTGGTTAAGTATTGAGTTACTGTAGTTACTGCTAGCTTCTCGTAGGGCCTGGCCAAAGAAAATTCACGTTTCTCTTTATGGCTGCAGTGCTACAATTCTTTCTACTGTACAGTGCCAAGTAGTGTCTCAATGATGGCATTGTTTACTTTAAAAATAGTTTCTGAAATGCAGATGTTTAGTTTGGGGAGGAGTTTGCAGTTACAATGACCAGCTGTATTTTGCATTAATAATATTATGGGGCATGCCCACAAACTCAACGTCTGTCACACACTGACATCTGTGTTTAAACTGAAAATGTCTTTATTTAGAAGTGTAACCCTTTTACTGCCCAATAGTGTGCGAAGCAGATTTGAGTTAAAGGAACTCTTCGGCAGTTCCTTTAAAAAATAGCAGTGAATATTAAAATACAAGTTGAAATACCTGTTGAAGCCCACAATGTCACATAAGGTAGGAAAAAAGGAGCACTTATTCCCCTTCCCTTGCTAGTAGTGATGTCGCAAACATAAAATTTTCGGTTCGCAAACGCGAACTTCCGCAAATGTTCGCAAACGGGCGAACCAGGCGAACCGCCATAGACTTCAATGGGTAGGCGAATTTTAAAACCCACAGGGACTCTTTTTGGCCACAATAGTGATGGAAAAGTTGTTTCAAGGGGATTAACACCTGGGCTGTGGCATGCCGGAGGGGGATCCATGGCAAAACTCCCATGGAAAATAACATAGTTGATGCAGAGTCTGGTTTTAATCCATAAAGGGCATAAATCACCTAACATTCCTAAATTGTTTGGAATAACGTGCTTTAAAACATCAGGTATGATGTTGTATCGATCAGGTAGAGTAAGGGTTACGCCCGCTTCACAGTGACAGACCAAACTCCCCGTTTAACGCACCGCAAACAACCGCAAACAGTCCATAAACATATACATAGGCAAGAAAAGGAAAACAGAAGGACAGAGCGTAAACCGGACCTTAGAATGACCAGACTAATACGCTAGAGACAGAGAAGGGTCAAAGGGAAAGCCGAGGTCAAGGAAGCCAGAAAATACACAATACCGTTTACACAAGCCAAGTCAGGGAAACCAGAATTCAGAATAACCAGGGAAAAGCCAAGATCAGGATACCAGGAAATCAGATTCACAATGATAAAGCACTCTCAGGAAACCAGGAACAGGAAACTACGACAGGGCAAGGTACTGGGGTGAGTTATGGATTTAAATATCACGTGGCGGGTCGGCAGTCGCGACACCCTGTTACGTCCCCCTCATCAGGCCTTTTTTAGTCGAATGTATCGCCCACTGTCAGTCCCTTCAGGATCCATCCCTCATTCATCTTAATAAAGGTGAGGTAATCTAGACTTTTTTGACCTAGGCGACTTCTCTTCTCAGTGACAATACCTCCTGCTGCACTGAAGGTCCTTTCTGACAGGACACTTGAAGCGGGACAGGCCAGAAGTTCTATCGCAAATTGGGATAGCTCAGGCCACAGGTCAAGCCTGCACACCCAGTAGTCAAGGGGTTCATCGCTCCTCAGAGTGTCGATATCTGTAGTTAAGGCGAGGTAGTCTGCTACCTGTCGGTTGAGTCGTTCTCTGAGGGTGGACCCCGAAGGGCTGTGGCGATGCGTAGGACTTAAAAAGCTCTGCATGTCCTCCATCAACAACACGTCTGTAAAGCGTCCTGTCCTTGCCGGCGTGGTCATGGGAGGAGGAGGATTACTTTCACCTCTTCCCCTGTTAGATTCCTGTTGTGCTGTGACATCACCCTTATACGCTGTGTAAAGCATACTTTTTAATTGATTTTGGAACCGCTGCATCCTTTCCAACTTGCCGTAATTCGGTAACATTTCAGGCACTTTCTGCTTATACCGGGAGTCTAGTAGCGTGGACACCCAGTACAGGTCGTTCTCCTTCAGCCTTTTTATACGAGGGTCCCTCAACAGGCATGACAGCATGAAAGACCCCATTTGCACAAGGTTGGATGCCGAGCTACTCATGTCCCGTTCCTCGTCCTCAGTGATCTTCCCCCCAGCCACGTACAACACCACGGGTACCAGATAGGTGACAACGAGCACCCTGGGATGCCTGTTGTGGTTGGTCTTCCTCCTCCTCCTCACAGCCGCATTCCCCCTCTAACATTCCTCTTCCAGCATTGCCGCAGGTCCAGCAAGCGATGCTGATAAGGCTGTCTCTGGTGGTGATGGTGACCACAACTCTTCCTCTTCACGCTCATCTATGGCCTGATCCTGCACTCTTCGCAGGGCACACTTCAGGAAGAAAACAAATGGTATGATGTCGCTGATGGTGCCTTCGGTGCAACTGACTAGGTTTGTCACCTCCTCAAAAGGACGCATGAGCCTACAGGCATTGCGCATGAGCGTCCAGTAACGTGGCAAAAAAATTCCCAGCTCCGCAGAGGCTGTCCTAGCACCCCAGTCATACAAATACTCGTTAACGGCTTTTTCTTGTTGGAGCAGGCGGTCGAACATTAGGAGTGTTGAATTCCAATGTGTCGGGCTGTCGCAAATCAAGCGCCTCACTGGCATGTTGTTTCGCCGCTGGATATCAGAAAAGTGCGCCATGGCCGTGTAGGAACGCCTGAAATAGCCACACACCTTCCTGGCCTGCTTCAGGACATCCTGTAAGCCTGGGTACTTAAGCACAAAGCGTTGTACGATCAGATTACACGCATGTACCATGCACGGCACATGTGTCAACTTGCCCAAATTCAATGCCGCCAACAAATTTCTTCCATTGTCACAAACCACTTTGCCGATCTCCAGTTGGGGCGGAGTCAGCCACTGATCCACCTGTGCGTTCAGGGTGGACAGGAGTGTTGGTCTGGTGTGACTCTCTGCTTTCAGGCAAGTCAACCCCAAGACGGCGTGACACTGCCGTATCCGGGATGTGGAATAGTACCTGGGGAGCTGGGGGGGTGCCGTTGATGAGGAGCAAGATGCAGCAGCAGAAGAGGACACAGCTGAGGAGGTTATGTAAGAGGATGGAGTAGGAGGAGTAGAGGAGGTGGCAGCAGGCCTGCCTGCAAGTCGTGGCCGTGTCACCAACTCCTCTGCAGAGCCACGCATTCCATGCTTGGCAGCCATCACCAGGTTTACCTAATGCGCAGTGTAGGTGATATACCTGCCCTGACCATGCTTTGCAGACCAGGTATCAGTGGTCAGATGGACCCTTGCCCCAACACTGTGTGCCAGACATGCCATTACTTCCTTTTTTTTTAACGCCTCAGACTCCACCAGCTTGTATGGTAAAAGCTGGCGGGCTAAGAGTTCAGTCAAGCCAGCTGTCAGATGTCGGGCAAGGGGGTGACTTTGTGACATTGGCTTCTTACGCTCAAACATTTCCTTGACAGACACCTGACTGTGGGCAGATGAGCAGGAACTGCTCAAGGCGAGAGACGGAGTGGCGGATGGTTGAGAGGGGGCAAGGAGGACAGCAGTGGTTGACGTGGCTGAAGATGCTGGACCAGGAGGAGGATGACGGCTTTGAGCTTGTGTGCTGCTTGTACTCATGTGTTGATCCCATAGGCGTTTGTGATGTGCGATCATGTGCCTTCGCAAAGCAGTTGTACCTAGGTGGGTGTTGGACTTCCCACGACTCAGTTTCTTTTGGCAAGGTTGCAAATGGCATCGCTGTTGTCAGAGGCAGACACACAAAAAAAATGCCACACTGCTGAGCTCTGCAATGACGGCATTCTGGTGGTGGCAACAGCATGCATTGATTGACTGGCTGACCCCGGGTGCCGATGCATGCTGTCTGACTGTGCCACTAGCTCCTTGCGACGACCTCCCCCTGCTTCCAACTCGTCTCCTCCTCCTCCTCTCTGTCTCCCCATACACTACTGTTACACCAGATATGAGTTGCACGGGTGTGACTCTGTGCCCTGGCAGGCCCTGAAACGCACACGTTTGAAGGAAACTGACTGCTATTATATTACAGTCAAAAAGCTTTTTTTTTATTAAATGCAAGCTATTGTGACACCAGTGAGTGAGTGGTGGCACTGGGCAGGCCCTGAAATGCACACTCGTGAAGGAAACTGACTGCTATTATATTACAGTCAACAAAGTTTTGTTTTTTTTAAATGCAAGCTATTGGGACACCAGTGAGTGAGTGGTGGCACTGGGCAGGCCCTGAAACACACACTCGTGAAGGAAACTGACTGCTATTATATTACAGTCCAAAAGTTTTTTTTTTTTTTTAAATGCAAGCTATTGTGACACCTGTGAGTGAGTGGTGGCACTGGGCAGGCCCTGAAATGCACACTCGGGAAGGAAACTGACTACTATTATATTACAGTCCATAAAGTTTAGGTTTTTTTTTAAATGCGAGCTATTGGGACACCAAATATGAGTGAGTGGGGGCAGTATGGCACTGGGCAGGCCCTGAAACGCACACTTGTGAAGAAAACTGACTGCTATTATATTACAGTCCAAAAAGTTTTGGTTTTTTTTAAATGCAAGCTATTGGGACACCAGTGAGTGAGTGGTGGCACTGGGCAGGACCTGAAACGCACACTCGTGAAGGAAACTGACTGCTATTATATTACAGTACAAAACTTTTTTTTTGTTAAATGCAAGCTATTGTGACACCAGATATGAGTGGTGGCACTGGGCAAGTGGGCACAGTATACGCAGTGAGCCTGACACACACGCTGGCAGACAACTAACTGCTATTCAATCTATTACAGTCAAAATTTTATTTATTTGTAAAAATGTACACTACTGTTACACCAGATATGAGTTGCACTGGTGTGACTCTGTGCCCTGGCAGGCCCTGAAATGCACACGCATGAAGGAAACTGACTGGTATTATATTACAGTCAAAAAAGTTTTTTTTGTTTTTTTTAAATGCAAGCTATTGTGACACCAATGAGTGAGTGGTGGCACTGAGCAGGCCCTGAAACGCACACTCGTGAAGGAAACTGACTGCTATTAGATTACAGTCAAAAAAGTTTTGGTTTTTTTAAATGCAAGCTATTGTGACACCAGTGAGTGAGTGGTGGCACTGGGCAAGTGGGCACAGTATATGCTGTGAGCCTGACACACAGGCTGGCAGGCAGGCAACTGCAAATACATTACACAGAAAAAAAAGCAGACTGATGTTCTAGCCCTAAAAAGGGCTTTTTGGGGTGCTGTCCTTACAGCAGAGATCAGATGAGTCCTTCAGGACTGTAGTGGACACTGAATACACTAGCCTAGCTATCAATTTCCCTACCAAATCAGCAGCAGCTACACTGTCCCTCCTCTCACTAAGAATGCAGCTTCACAATGCATGTAAAATGGATGCTGTCCAGGAGGTGGGAGGGTCTGGGACGGACGGTCGTCTGCTGATTGACTGGAATGTGTCTGCTGACTGTGAGGGAAAGTTTCCTCAATGATGACAATCAAAGTTTCCTCAATGGTGACGAATAGGGGGCGGACCGAACAGCGCATATGTTCGCCATCCGTGGCGAACGCGAGCAAGCGATGTTCGCCAGGAACTATTCGCCAGCGAACAGTTCGGGACATCACTACTTGCTAGTCTTCCATTGTAGTTAAAAGTCTACTAAGAAAAGAGATACACCATTTGTGAATTGTGTTTTGATGTCAGGACGCCAAAACCACAATTAACAAAGTGTTAATTTTTAATCACATATTTATCTGTTCGCACTGGTGAGAAACTTGCGTTTTAAATGTCTATAACAACCTCAGGAATTAACATTGAGTAGGAAAAGTATATATTTTTTAGGAAGAAGACAACCTCTGGCATAAATATAGTGGTATTTGACGTCTCTGTCCACTACAATGAGAAAAAGAGAGATCATAGCAATCAATTCTACACACTGAAGGAGTTTAAAGTACTTTGTCTCCAGAATAAATTGAGCATGGCAAAACATTTTTTTTTATGTTGTATTAATGCGTTTCTTAATGGCAGCACAGGCTCCATTTTAGTTTAAACGCTAGGCGGGAGCATTCATGATGTGAGACTCATTATTTTGAAGGGGACATAGGACATTCATCTAACCATTCTGTTTTCAATTAATCGGGATTTGTCTGAATTTTGGACAATCATTGAGGTGTCCCAATTCTGTAACTGTGAATTGCCATATCACTAAATCACAAAGCAAACGAAATGAGGAATGAATAGGCCATTTCATTTGTTTCATGATTAGGAGTTCTATCTGGGACCCCTCCCCCCTTCCCATGAAAAGATCAAAGATGATTACGGGGCAGCCACTAAATGTTGATTTACTGGCCAACTGAGGTAAAAAGGAGGAGCGGTAAAAAGATAAATAAATTGATTTTTATATATATATATATATAAAAGATATAATATATATAGATTTTCCACTGGTCTATTGGTTACTTATTTTCACTCTATATGTATATATTTTGCAGTTCACTGGCACATTTTCACCAACATTTAGGTTTATCCAAATCATTTTTACCAAAATTATTTCATGTATAAAATTTCTCTGAATTGCCCAAAACTGTTTTTTTGTTTTTTTTTTAGGTTAATCGAATCCGATGAACCACATTTTCTTGCCTACACAACTCTAGTAACACGATTTAAGAAGATGGAAGAATGGCACCAAACCAGTTAAGAGACAGTCAGATGCATCTTGGGAAGTATTATTTTCTTAACTCATTAGCCTTTGAATGCTTCTTGGCCTTAGAATACTTCTCTCTGATCTTTCACATAAATGTTTTATGTCATTTTTCTTCCTAGACCATCCTGGAAGTTTAGATTGAATCTGTCTCATAAATTTCATTCAGGACTGATATCATTATATTTCAGGGAATGCATTGTATTACTTTAATTTTGAATATTTCATGGACATAAGAAAAAGAAATACATCAATAAATAATCTGATTCTATTTTTATGTTTGTATTACTATAGCATACTGTTCTAATGATTGCTATATTTATTGTTGCTACTTCTTGACATAACTTTCATTTGGAACGTTGTTTGATACTTGGAATTAATAACTGCCGTGCTGACTTAATAAAAAACTGTGATTTTGTGCACAGATTTTTATGTAATAGATATATTAATGCAATTAATATTTGTCAATCATTAATTTATCCTTTACATAAATAGTGGAAGATTTAGAGATGATCACCCCAATTTTATATTTTTGGATAAACTTGATGATTTATCATCAAGATCAAATCATTTATCTACAAAAATTCCCAAAGTCTTTAATGGTATTTTAAAGCGCTACAGAATAAGTGTGCATACATGTATATGAATACCAACAATAATAATAATGGTGACTTCTGTAGATGAAACAATTCAAAAGTGTATCCAAAAGTATTAAATAATTTGAAAAGCTTAGCCAAGTGTATTAAATTGAGGTCTATGTTCTTATATCTTAGGCCTCAATTTATTAACATTTTTACATAAGCTTTTCAAATGATTTGATTCAAAATATTAAATAAAATAAAAATATATATAATGTTTTATTTAATATTTGAAAAAAACATTTAGAATATTAATTAAAATGTAAACATTGTATACAAACTATATTGATATATCAGAATATTTTAGAATATGATTTTTTTCTTCAAAATATGAAATTATTTGAAAAGCTTATTCAAACATATTAATTGTTTTATAGATGATACAACTATGACAAAATCGATAAATAAAAGTGGTCAAATACTTACTTGATAAGGAACTTGGTTACGTTTGGGGAATATAGTGTTCCAAAAATACCATCAAATATTATAAAATAGTGCTCTAAAAATCAATCCATTCATACAAAAACAATCTATGTATCTTTTTTCTAATTTCTAATGGAAATATGTCGCTATTACATTTCATATTTACATACTTGATGATGAAGGCAGAAAATTAAGCTGCATAAAAATTTCAAGTACAAAACAGTTTAGAAAATTAAAAATGAAATACCTAGAATGTTACGGTTACTATGTTATATAAGTTATAATTTAGCAAAGTATTTCTACTATTATTATTAGCAGTAACAATTCAATGTATAATTAAAGCAATTTTCATAAGCTGAGCAAATAAATATTAAACTGTATTTATTAGGTACTGAACCGATAAATAAACATCTCCAGTAAAAAAATGTTACATATAAAATCCCATCAAAGGTTTACCAAGTGTTTTGCCAGACTCTACGTGCAGTTTTCAGTAAATGTAAAACCTCTACAAAACTGTTAGCTCTCATTTGACAAATCATATTTTATTCTGAGTAAAAGACATTGCTTCTAACCGCTACAAAATATATCAAGGTATAATGGAGAAGAAATGTGGCTTTCAATCAAAAACAGATTTATCTTTAAATTATAGTCGCAAATATATCCATCTCTGGAATCTGAGTAATGAATCACTAAACTACAGTAGCCATGCAACACCACTGAGATTTAAATGCCTCAATTATCTCCCGTTATCTTTTAGGTTGCTGACACCACACAAGGCATTTGCTTTAGAGAAGCTCAGTAGCCAATTTCCGTGGAGTTGATCAACCCTCGATCAACACCTTCACAGTAAAGTGCAAACAAGGCTCCTTCCTCATTTTTATCTTTTCACACAAAAGGAAGCCTAGCTTCCGCCAACAAAATGTCAACAAGCCCTATCTCGCTTTCCCAGGCAGGTGGAACCTATTTAAATCTTTATAAAGAATGCAGTAAATAAGACTCTGCTCCAGGAAAGCGACTCACTAATTCGCAAAGCCAGAAAGCTTACTGATAAAACCATTAACACTTATTTGCTATCCTCCAAACTGATAATGGTATCGTATTAAAATCACTATTGCCCACTCTCTCTCTTCATTAAATGCTTTACAATTCAACACATACACAGCGACGAGATTAACATTTTTATTAACATTTTATTGTTTATTTGCTGTATTATTCCCAATAACCGTACAATATACACTACATCGTGAAAAGGTAAGAATTTAGACAGAGTGACATGTTCAAAATCATTCCCCTGTTCTTCAATCATCTAAAAAGACCCTCAAAACGTATCTCTTTAGGAAAGTTGATGGCCTCCCAGAGTAACCTCTACCTCACGTACCTATCCCTTGCTCTCTCCTGAAGGGCAGAGCTCTCTCTCCTCCAGCTCTGCTTCTCTCCCACCTAATTTGATTGCTATCTCCTGTCCTATTGTGTTTACGCCCCACCTCCAATAGACTGTAAGCTTGTTTGAACAGGGCCCTCTTCAACATTTTGTTCCTGTAAGTTTTTGTAATTGTCTCATTTATTGTTAAATCTCCCCCTTTGATAATATTGTAAAGTGCTACGGAATTTGCTGGCACTATATAAATACCAGTAATAATAATAATAATAATAATTCTGATTGTCAAAATGGTGTGTGAATCAGATATTTGAAGTGAAATGAGATTTATTTAAATATAGTTATTGCCTGAACACTGTTTACTCATTTACCTTGATCTTGGATTTTAGCTGTTCACTTGTTTCTATCTCTTGTTAGAAACAACACTTGTTGCCTTAGCCATTGACATTGAACTGGTACTTAACCATGTGCAGCCTGATTCTATATTTATCATTATTCGTTCATAAGAAAATCTCCATAAACAATGTTATACTTCTGACGTGCATTGTGGTACTCGGGGAAGAATCCCATCAGACAGGTCCATATATTTGTTGAGCAAGGGACATGTCAGAGAATTGATGGACAAGCAATACCTCAAATGATTTTGAATCAATACAAAGTCATTAAACAACAACATGGAAACTCCAGCTAACTAGTTAAAAGTAAATAAATAACATGACTGATGTCAAATGAATGGTTTCATAGATTTTTGTAGATGGTTGGTTTAAATCAATAACTTGCACAAATTTAAATGATGTTAAAGGCTTATTTCTCAACTTCAAACACAGTCTTTTTTTCTGTTTTAAGGCACTTTCATAAATTTTTATTATGTTTATATTTTGGAATATTAATAACATTTATAGTGTTTTTTTTTTTTATAATTTTGTGTTTCATTTATAAGAAGATACCAATGCTCCTTTTCTATTTCAGCTATACACGTAGTAAACTGAATATCATGAGAATCCAGACATTCACAAACTACTTTTAGAATTAGAAGCTAAAATCCAACTTTGCCAAACTGCAGTTTTTCCCCCAAGCCTGGTGTTTTTTGCCTAAATTTAGCAAGTCGTCTATCTTTTCATAAACCTCAGTAACTACAATGCCCTCCACTAATATTGGCATCCTTGGTAAATATGAACAGAGGTGGCTGTTTATTGTTTAAACCTTTGATCCTTTCTTCAAAAAAATATTCAAAAATATTCTGCTCTCATGGATATCAAACAATTGCAGTACACCTTGGTGACTAGGAACATGAACCTTTTCAACCACGACTTCCCAAATATGAGGTAATACAGAGACCAAGGTCCCTTAGTCACTCATCACAATGGGTAAGAACAAGGAAAATAGTTGTGATTTGTGGCAAAAGGTTGTTGAGCTTCACAAAATGGGAAGTAGCTATAAGAAAACAATAAAAGCATTGACATTGAACATTTCCACCAATAATACAATAATTAAGAAGTTCCGGTCAAATGGAGTGTTATGAATGAACCTGGAAGAAGACGTGACTATATTGTCACAACACACTGTTTAGAGGTGGTTTGAGTGTCAATTTTTTTTTCCAAGTATCACAGATGGTGAATTACAGAAGTTAGTTATGTCTTGGGGGTCTAAAAGTCTCAAAAACTACAATCCAAATCCACCTCCATCACCACAAGTTGTTTGGAAGGGTTTTAATAAAAAGCATCTACTCTCATCCACAAACAAACTCAAGCGTTTTCAGTTTACCAGACACTACTGGAACTTCAAATGGGATTGGGTTCTATTGTCAGATAAAACCAAAATAGAGCTTTTAGCATTAAACACCAGAGGTGGGTTTGGTGCACACAGAGAGGTGCCTCATGCCCACAGTTAAATATGGTGGTGGCTCCTTAATGTTTTATCTTTAATGTTTGTTATTAAGTGTTCTGCCAGAGGACCTGGACATTTTGTTAGGATAGAAGGCATCATGGACTCAAATATCAAATATCAACAGATCTTAAATCAACACATGACTACCTTTGCCATAAAGCTTAAATTGGGCCGTGGTTGGATCTTCCAGCAGGACAACGATCCAAAACATACATCAAAATCAACACAAATGGTAAATGACCACAACATTAAAGTCTTGCCATGGCCATCTCTGTCCCCATAGAAAACCTATGGGGTGAACTTAAGAGAAGAGTCCACCAGAGTTGACCTCAAAATGCTAAGGATCTGGAGAGATTCTATATAGAGGGATGGTCCCAGATCCCTTGCCATGAATTCTCGAACCTAATCAGGGATTATAGGAGAAGACTTAGAGCAAAGTTATCTTGGCAAAGTTAGATAGCACAAAGTATTAAAAATAAAAGGGTGCCAACAGATATATTTAACATATATTATATATTTATAAGCCAGTGTAGCATTTGCAATAATCCAAGAGAGTATTTTTGTGTCTTTTTATAACAAAAGATCAAAAGGTTAAACAATAAAGCCCTTATTTTACAGCCTCCTTTGCTCATTTCTACCAAGGGTGCCAATATAAGTGGAGGGCAACCTAATTACTATGACCCTGTATAAGAGCTTGACTCCCTAGTGACAGTAGAAGCAGTACTCTGAAAATGAAAATAGCATAAAATGCAATGTTTATAATGTATTAATAAAAAGGTCTGCAATGTTACAGCAGCAAAAATAAAAGAAACACACAAAAATCAACCTAGAATTTGATTTCTGTTAATTATATATAGTCTTATGATTATAGTCAGACAGCTGTGAACTATGTCCTCTACATAACATCCATCATTCGAAAAGCAACTGTTTACTCATTTAATGATACAAAGAAAAAAAAATCTTTGATTTATATGTTTTTTTCTAAAGACTCACAAATAAAGAACAGAAGCATTCAGTGTAGAAGCCAGGGAGATGATGAATTTGCTCGAAATATTCTCAATTTGCTAGAAATTTTCTTTACATTTATACTGAGCAAGCAATCCCCAGGAGATAAGTGCTATATCAATTTACCAAACACCAGGTGAAAGACGCGTATGCTGCAAACAGTTTATACCAAGCAATGCGCTGCTCTACAGTATTCCTTGCCAAGAGAAGGAGGGCACAAATATGTGGCTTTAACATAAATAAGGCAAAAAGCAATCTTTTCCTCTAGGCGGATAAAATATTTTAGGTAGACATCTGCTCTGATGCACAAAAAAGATACGGTTAAATCTAAATCGATACCATGCAAACGGACAAAGAGTATGATGTAGAATCTTGCAGAGTCACATTGTATCCAGTAATGCACCTTTGCACTGCAGGGATTTCTCCATCCTTCTATATGATCAACCTTTGTCTCAGCTAAACTTACCATGCACAATGTGCACAAGTTACGTCCTAAGGGCCCATATAATGGGAAAGGGAGATCTGTGCTTGAAAAGACACCGATTTGTCGTTCTTTGTGCTTTAGCTCTGCTGTATTAGTAGATGAGAAAGTCTGGATATAAAGTCACCAAAGGCACATAGTTCCTTGAAGCTAAATTATCAGATAAAGGAGTACACAGAGGCATTTATTAATTCCAGCAATGAATAAATAATGAATTCACCTCAAATATAAAAATGAATATACATTAACTATGTTCTTTACTAGTCCTATACCCACTGTAGATAGGGGCCACTGTGTAATTTTGATAATTATTTCATGGGAGGCTGCTGAAGGCTCTGGCAGGCAATTAACAGAGCAGGATATTATAAATTCTAAATTAAACACACTGTGCAATAAGGGAAGATAAACAAATGTAGACTCTTTTTCAGAAAATGTGTAGAGAGACTGTGTGAGTCACAGGCAGTGGAGGTCGGGCTAGGGCCTAGAATGCAGAGAATCGAGCAGTGAGACTGCATGATTGTGATCTATTTAACAAAACCACTTCATTAAGCTTAAGTTGTGTTGATATTTAGAGTGCCCATCTAAGGACGAACATTCATTCACTAAATTTTCATAACCGTTCTCAAGGAATAGAAAAATTTAATTTTAATAAAAATCCTAGTTTGTTTATTCTTTAATATGAGAATATATACTAAGATGCATATATGTATACTCAGTATACAATGTATAAATTGCAATAGCTTGTCACCATTTCAGTCCTAGTATGTAGTCATTACATCTGTCCAAGGTTTTGTATTCATATGGCCCAAGAGATTGGTAAGAGAATGGAGTTTCGCCGGCCATTCCAGACGGCCAGTTTGTGTCTGATATATATGTTGGAAATATACTTAGATATTATTTACTGCAGAAACCACTCACACTGGAAATTATGGATTTATGAAATGTGTTCTTTATAGAAAGGAAATATCATTGCCGGAGGGAAGGATCGGCAAATCTTGTTCTTCAATTCCTATTTTCTCAATAAGAGAAATTGGTTACATATTCCCAAATGATTTTTAAATAAATAAAAACACTGCTTGACTGGCTGATAGGAGCACTGGTCAGAATATCCAGGGCAGGATTGCAAGGCAATATTGTGCTTGATAACATGCCTTCCTATCACATTTCTTGATTTCCTTGAAGAATCTGAAATTGTTTTATATAAATGGATTTTATATGAATGAATAACAGCAGCAAATCCAAATATGCATGAAAATATCACGGGACTCCCGCCCTGAATATTAGAAAAAATTAGTAATAAGAGCTTGGGGAGCAAGCGAACGAAAAAAACAAACAAAACTGTAATATACATATATAAACTGTATTCTGTATGTATTCTGCTTTTTGAGTTCAGCCAATCAGAATATATATTTTGGGAGGGACAAAAGACATATTATAAGAGGGACGTCAGTCGGTTGATCAATCAACCAACATAAAAGAAGATGGCCGACCTATGTATGATATTTGGACATGGAGACGAGAAGTGGGAGAGGAAGGTGTGCAAAGATAAAGCATCGACAGCCCAGAGAGGAGAGGGTCTTGGGTTCTATAGCTGGATAGCCCCTACCACAACCCCAGGATGCCGCCCTTCCATATATATGCAGACACACATATGGAGGTCTCACCATATTTCAAAATTCATGTTTGTAAAAATTGGTTTTAAGTTGAAGGTAAACAACAGCCTATTGAAATAGCACACAGACATCCACAATCAGTAATTGCTGATTGAATGAAGAAAGCCTTAGATATTGCAATGGCAGTTTGTGGAATCCTTCCTGCCACAGACTACAACTCAAAAGACACTTGAGCATTTAATATATGTAGTAAAAGAGATTCCAGCCATTACTTATCAATACAGGTCAACTGATCAGTGAGCTCTATGCTCACAGAAAATATGACATATAATCACAAAGTATAATTAAAATAGTGATTAAGCCTCCCTATGACCATTTATCAAGTCGTCTGCACCGATGGAGATGTTTCCATAAATCCTACCTCGCGAACCTGTCTATGTATAGCCTCTTCAATAAGTATAGCCTTTTTGATAGGTATACCCTGCTAGGGCACTATACATTTATTGTCATAGCTAGAAATAACATTAACAAGAGTTGGTATAAACTAGGTTTCCCCAACAACTTGCTACCTGGGCAAGCACAGTGCATCACCCTCCACTGCCTACCAAAATGTCATCCCTAAAGTTCTCCAGCCTCTAAGGTTCTCCATGAAATCTCTCCATGTCTACAGACTCATGCTTATCCACATGAATACACACTGTTTATTATTTATTATTATTATTTATACTTACCATCTGCCTCTTGAAGCCCAGTATGAGCTAGAGAAGGTGGGCAGCTCCATGATAACTTTGGTCATTTCCACCGTAGTGTTACTGTTCTGTGTATTCAGTGTTTATAGTCTTCCACTTAAAATCTGTATGGTTCGTTATGATTAGCATAATATGTTATCTTTTATATCTGAACATTCTGTTCCAAGGAAGACCACGCATTATCCATTCTTGCATGACATACCATAATTAATTTATTGTTTCTCCCTAACTCTGTGCAAATCGTGAAATATTTCCCTTTGTACATTCTACACGTTAGCGTGGATTGAAGAGTTCTGCTCGGTAAGAAGCATTACATAAGCCTTGACAATTCAAAAAAATCTGTTCATTTGAATTTTGAAAAACAGAATTCTGATACGCGTTAAAGAACAAAAAAAAAAGATATATATATATATATATGTATATATACGTATATGTTTTGAAAGAATATAAGAATGTTGTGTTGATATCATTTTAAATGACCAATCTTTAAGAAGTCCAGTGTTTAAAAGGAGAACTTTGATTAACATTAACACAACTTGAGGAATGGCACTATTCTAAAGTTTTTAAAACACGGCCAGGCTTTTTGTTCGAAGATGTCTGGACAACCTGCAGACATCATGGCCACTTGTGGTGGTAATCAAAGGGTTGCAGATGCCCTCACTATGACATAAAGGATATTACAGTAAGAAATGGGGGTCAACACATTTCAGAGAAAAGTCTAAATTTACCCAAATACCAGCTACTACCAATAAGGTCTACCACTACTTATGGGACTCCTAAAAAAAGATGATCCTCTTTGCAGTGACCTGTAGTTACAGGGCATGGGACGTATGTATAAATAATTCATAATGTAGACCAGAAAGATCGCGGTGACTGTATGGGGGTTATGTATAAAAAATGTAGTGATCACATTTGAGATTGTTTTTCTGGAACATCTCATATTTTACTTGATTCCTTTATTTGTACCAAACATTCTCATCTGTCATTTTATTTTTGTGTCTCATGTTAGGCCTTTGTTTGGTTCACAAGTGCGATGCTTCCAACGTATTAAAAAGAGGCACAAGTAATGAACCACTTCTCTCTGACAAATGTTTCAGCCACTGTCGGAGTGGTGGTTGTTGCATGACAGATAAGCTGTTGTCACGTTCCTTATTCTTGTGTCATTTACTAAAAAAAAAATCCTTCAAATTGTTAATGCATTTTCTTGCTTATAATATTACTAATTGATCTGTGAATGTAACCAATGGTAAATCATAGGAAGTGTCAGTCAGACAGATTATTTTGATGCTTTACAGGTATGGCAGGAAAAAGGTACTGATATATAAAGAGTGCAGTGACAGTTTTATACTTAATTTGGTGCAAGCTCACAAAACTGTGAAGCCATGACTCTCTGTATATCTAGATATGTCCGTTGGTTTAATACGTGCTTTGGATTTTTCAGAATCTGGTTTTGAAAAAGCAAGGCAAAGGAAAAAAGGTAATTGGAACAGCATGCCTTGTTTTATACAAACACTTAACAAATTGCGTACAGGCTGCTCTAAAGAGCTACTTTGATTTGTTCATGTATTTTGAATAGAAATATGCATCAAATAAAGGGAAGGAAACATTTCAAAAGGAAAAATAATGTTTGCATTAAATATTAAGAAGGTGGGTAGTTGCAAGATGAAGTAGAGAACTTTGTCTGACGCTTGTCTCTCTACGAAGGAGGCATTATGCAGAGATTGTGTCATTAACGATATCATTAGACATCCATCACATTCCTCTGAGTGCCAACGTCAGCTTGTGAAACACGACCATGCCGGGGGCAGGCCCTTTTTGACTTTCCAGATCCTGTCATCTGATACTCCAGGAACGCTCAGCCACATCTGTAGCAGCTGGAGAGCTAGATATTGACAATTATTGCATGGACAGATGTAAAAAAAAAATCCACCTGACCAGAGACTTGTTTTCGTTAAACCAAAGTCAAGGTTACCTGGCTCTGAATGGTAATGACTCTTTGATCAGGGTAGTCAGTCAAATGTGAGCATATGTCAAATACCATTATTATAAAACTCTGGAAAATAGACTGAGGGTAAGAATGTGTGGCATTACGTGTTTGACACAAATATAGCCGTAGTCAGTGCCACCATTCAACCGGGCTTCCCTTGTGTTCGTAGTAGACAGAGTCCAGTCCAAGTCAGTGGAAGTTCCTTATCAGAAAGATCTAACAAATCCCAGAAAGTTGGATACCGAGAAGGGCAACATCTGTACATTATATATTCCATGAATTAATTATGCATAGAAATCAATGCACGGTTTGTGGATAGATGCGCTTCTCTATTTATAGTGCACATTCCCCCACTGAAGACGAGCAGATCTAAGAATTGTTACTGTGTACATGCCTAAGGCATATGAGACATTTCGCCCATTTTGGCCCTAATCCGTTGGTATCTATGATGGACAAAAAACCTCATACAACTGTACTTTTCAGCCATCAAGAGTCAATCATTTAGCTGAACTTCCAAACAGGCCTCGGTTTAATATTGTTAGACAAGAATTTCAAATAATTTAATATGATTCTTTTGAAAAATTATTATTTCAAATATTAAAATATCAATATATATATATATATATATAAAAAATACAAGTAGTGTTGCACTCACTGTGGTTAAATATTCACTGCCGGGTGCTTGTCTGGCAAAAATATAAAGAAAAAGTAGATAGCACTCCACGGACTCGCTTTGTTTGAATAAAATTTAACTTTTAATGCTCCAAGTTAAAAAATCGACGTTTCAGTCTGACCAATCAGACTTTCATCAGGAAAGTCTGATTGGTCAGACTGAAACGTCGATTTTTTAACTTGGAGCATTAAAAGTTAAATTTTATTCAAACAAAGCGAGTCCGTGGAGTGCTATCTACTTTTTCTTTATATATATATATATATATATATATATATATCAATATAGCAAAACTAAAAAAATGTTTTTTTCATAATATTAAACCATTTTAAAAGTTTAAAATACGACATTTTTTGGGAGCTTATTTAACAATATTAAATCAAGACCTTAATTAGCGAATTAATTATATCATTTAAAAAAAAACAAAAAAACAGACAGGGTCTTTAAAATTCTCTTGGCTCATGTTGTATATTATTTTCTTATATTTTCTGAATTTATAAAATTGGCCGCACTCTAAACAAGGCAAAGCAGCCCAAGGCATTCTTCACACCTTCTCTCCGTATAAATCCACATGCAGTAATGCAGGTGTCAATGGCAACCATCCAGTGATAGAACATACAATGTAACCCTTTCTAAATGGAAAAGTGTGTGTGTGCCAGATTAACAACTCCAGTCTCCTTAGATATTTCTGTAAACGGCTAATGATCGCACAAGATTCATGCCTCCGCATGCTCGGCAGTGTATTCTCTCTGTGTACCAAGAAGTGAAGCAGATTGCAGATACCCCTCTCTGCAGTACTTACAAGATATACCCAATATTTTTAAATACATACAGATTTCCAGTGCTTAGTACTTAAACATTGTGAGCAGATGAAGACTCCTCTAATAAATTAAGGGCCCCACACAGCAACGTGCACAATTCCAACCCTGTATACACCCAATGATGGTTAACCTCTTCCCTGCTGCTGGGTGAACGCGGGGCGCTGTCTGTGAAGAAATCTTTAAGATTTAATTGTTGAAAAGGCTACGAGAGAGGGATTTATCGACTGACGCCTCATGATGTCATGTTACACAGAAAGGCTTTATATTGTTTGTCTTTATCTGCAGTGTTAGTGCAGCTGTACCATGCAGTCTGCAGCTAGCTCGATGCTGGTATATCGGAAAGCTGAAAGGTGGCTGCAGAGCTCCCTCTATGCTTCATTAGTGGTGACTGCAGCCTGCATGTATGAGGCATTTCACTAGTCAGTGGAGAGAATTATCCTAATAAATGGCAACAAACTATCTGTGTAATATTCTAACCGAGCAATGTGCTATATGGACTTTCTATATACTATACTATATTATATACTATATAACAGTATAGGAAGAAGGATTCTACCAAATGCATACGACAGCAGTTTTCTGAAGTGTGGAATTTGTAGACTGAATGGTAAATAAAATAAATAATACACAAATTAAAATAAACATAAAATAAGTGATTTGTGAATAGGCATGAGGTCTGCCGATGTAGCTATTCTGTCAAAGCAGGCACATAATGCATTAATATGTTAACAAGACTGTCATAAAAATAGGCAGTGAAATACACAGACTATTCCTCAAATGATATCATGAATTTCACGTTATCGGAATATTTGCACTCAGTGTACAGACACTGAGTATATGTTTATGTTTCATTACGTCACCAGGTGTCTCTATTGCTCACTCCAGGACAAAATGTTTTAAAAGGGGTCATCTAAATTTTGGGGCTGATCTAAGTAAAAAATATTCTGATTAGATGTAAGATCTAACAAGGCATTCAGGGTCACTAGTAATGTCCAGTGTTAAAGGGTTAACCATTTCTGTTTTAGTATGGGTATCTGCAACAAATGGACCACAGGCCACCATCACTACTGGCCTAGATCAGGGTCTTACAAGATTTGTTTACTCTATTAGAACCCACGCAGATTCAGACAGCAATTGTATTATTATACTGGATAGCATGGGATATTTTTGGTTAACTGGTCAATTCTGAGAGTACTTGGCTGAAATAATTATTTATTAATGTCAGGTATGGAAGCATTGTCTTGTCTAGATCACTCTGGTAGCCCGTACAACCATAGGAATTATATATACCGTAAAGCACTACGGAATCTGTTGGCGCTATATAAATGGTGATACAAATAAAAATAATAATAATAATAATAATAAAAGATCACCCGATCCAGTGAACAGTGTGGAGGTTACACTTGTTCATCAATACGACCAATAGCTCAGAAATAAAGGGTGCTTTCATTATTGTTAAACAGAAAATACAAGTGTGTTTCTTTCCTTTGTATAAGTGAGTATATTTAATCAAACCTCCAAGCCATGTGTCTATTTCTAAGCACAGACCTATTCTGGAACAGCTGTGGTGGGTCTAAATTTGATGACCACTAAATATCTGTTAAGTAAAAGCAAAATCCTTGGTTCTGATTCTTACAAACGTTAAGATTCCCAAACCATACCATGTGTGACCATTTCCTTGCTGTGGGATTGCATATCAATGATTTCATTCGCATCCATCAAACAAACGTCGGAGGAAAATGTGCAGCGGATTGTCAGTCTTTTGACTAGAGAGCATTTAATCATTCTCGGATGATTTAAATTACTTTATTTCTTATTCAAAACTAAGTAGTGACACAGGAAGGTGCTCCAGCTAGCTGATGGATCGTGGTGAATTTAAGACAACAGCATACGAGGAGAAAAAAAGTTAATTGTTTATGAAATAAAACAATTAAAAAAAAACATACACATGTCAACATTTCTGAATAATGCATCATTTTCACTGTTGCTTCCTTGCTCCCACAATTGTTGCAAGTTCTGTCAATCCTCCCTAACCTGTATCCTTGTTCTATCCACTCTCTCAATGACAAGCTGAATTATTTAGGTGATTTTTTTTTAATGCTCGTTGACCCATAAAATGATGAGATGAAAGGGCTTTTCCCCAGACAGAAAGGTAGGTTAGGAAGTGAAGGAGATGCAAGTCTTGATGAGTTATGGATTCTATATATAATTTTTCACGGTTGATTTTTCCCATGAAGAAAATGATGCTATTTTTAACTGTTTCAGTGCAGAAGGTAAGGCCCTCACCTTACAATGGATCTCTCACCATTTGAAAGGTTGAAGACATTGAAATTCATCAGAAGAGCATGTCTCTCCCCTTGAACTTAACTTGCTAATGATTCTACCATATTATGGAATTGCTGGGGTTAGACTGGAGTGTTAATGCAACATAATATTAACATGTCGTAACCGGAGTCGTACTCTGCATCCACAACATGGTACCCCAGTACACTCATTTAAAAACCAGGTGAAGCCTTACATCTTTAATTCACAGAAAATAAACTCCATCAATGGAGCACATCATTCAAAATCATATGGATTTCCCATTTTTCTATATTTAAAAGAGATCAGAGTTTCCCAAAGTATCTCTGAGTCTTTTTTCAGCACACGCAGGTGTAATCACAGCACATAATTTGAACTAAGGAAATTCTCACTTTTAGTGGAGCTGAATCATTTATAATGTGTATTAGTCACTATGAACATGTGAAATGTGCAATGTTAGGTGGTGGTATTCATCTGGGAAACCTGACACAGAGAGGTGAATTATAGGGGGGTGGTTTGAATATATACGCATAGTCCTTAGCAGCACCCCACTCATTAAATAGGGAGGCTAGTTCACAATAAGTAATTATGGTAATAAATACATTTACATTTAGGGGACACACAAGACACAAATGAAACCGGTTTAAAACACTCAACAAGTCTTGCAGGGTATATCAAGGATGAATGCCATAATAATGAATAGCTATAATTATTTTTTTAGAAATATTGTTTGTTTTTGCAATGCCACTGATTACTAGTCATTTATCTGTCCATGTCACAATAACAAAATTATGAACCTCTACATGATCCCAAAGTGTTTTTTTTTTTTTAATAGTATTTTTAAAGATTTTTTTAGAGGATGAAGACATTCGCCCTGCCCCTCGCTAGTGCCCAAACTGAAGGTCTCTAAATCATGTCATTGTCCAATTCTTGTCTCAAGCCATGAATGGGGCTTGCACATTGCATTGAAGTCATTTATATTCTCACTCTCTCCTATTCAATGGCATTTACATTTTAATAACTAAATTACAGCCAAAGTCTGCCTTTCAGACCTTTAATCAGATAGGCTTAAGATTGGAAAACATTTTTTTAAGAAAAGGATGACGGAGTGTAGGCGAATGTGCCATTAACTCCTACATGATGTCTGGAACTATAATTCACAAAAGGTTGTCTTGCAATTACCCGTACAGATCAAGGTTTCTTCTGCGGAAACCCATGAGTGCAGTGGTGGGCAGTAGAGGTTATTATATTTTGGAACCTGGGTGGTCTTTTACCTCTGGCACAATTGCTGCTATACGCCCAGTCCATGTGCTGTGCAAAGAGCCATCAACATACATACAGATATATATTACACACAGGAATGTTTCTGCTGCCAATATAAAGCTAAATAAAGTCATAAAAAAGTCATGGCGCACAGAGTGATATATATTATATATAAACCATATGTTTGTCCTTTATCCCATATGGCTGTGGATGCTAGTTTACATGTTCATGATAATGCCACCATTCTCACACACAACAAATAAATAAATACAGAAATAAATAAATTAATTCAAATAATCTACGCTTCGTAAACATTTAACTGTCTGCGTGCCACATGTGTAACACTGAAATTCTACCTCTCTGTAATAATATTCAGTGGAATTTTCCAGCTTCTAAGATGCCACATGTGGTGGCTCCCATAAAAAAACAAAACAAGTAATCTAGCATTAAATGAGCCCCACACTATCATAGTATTTCACTGAGCCTGTGCCATGCAGGGTAATAATAACCTAACTTATACAGTGACTGAAATAGCTCCAGTTACAATGTATTAGTAAGCCAATTAACATGTGTTACATGTAGTCATGATTTGATGTCTGTCTGGGTTCCAATGCAGTGGTAGGATCTTGTGTTTGCTTTGTATTAACATGTACAGTGCCAGAGAGCTGTGCAATGCACCATTTGCACTGAAAGGGTTAAACATGTATGGATGGATGAATGTAAGTATGTTTGCATTCACATATAAACACACAATACACATAGATCCACAGACATATAAACACAAAGCATGTTAGATGCATCACAATTCTCTATATTATGGGTGTTTTTTTCAGCAGCAGCAATGGGTTAAGGACATTATTTTCATATACACCTAAATAATGTAATCCACTGTCATTTAACCACTTCAGGGTTGCCATCCCCAAATTACATGGATTTTACCTTACCTTGGTCATGAATGGGTTAAAGCTGGGGCTCTGGGCATAGAAAAGTTAAAACGAATACTATAGAGGGTTCCTGTTCTATAATCTCCATGGACATCTATAAGATGACTTAGAAGTAGAATGATACCCCCCATTATCACTAATCTGGAAAAAAGACCCCCCACTTAGCAATACCTCCCAGCAATGCTAGCAAAGGTCTGAATTCCAAAATATTTACAAACATGCCCTCCAAAGGCAATCTCCAATATAAAACAAGTTTGTGTTCCAGTGTATCGGTTTACCTGAGATTCTTTCACTTCAGATCTTCTCCTGGTCTTCCTTAGGACAAATTCCAGGTGTCAGATCATCAGCCCAGCACCATAACCCTCTCTATCTCCCAAAACAGAGAAAGGCTGAGATGAGCCCAGTCTGGAGAATAGGAAACCTGGTGGCTTGAAGGAACTTTATAGCACAATGTGCAGGTAATAGGAGCACTCAACCTTTATTTGGAGATGAAAAGCAGCCTTTAGGTAACAATCCCAGTTAAATATCCCAGAAATGGTTACATCCAATGAGACAATCAAGCCTTCTTCAGGAAGATTTCATGCAGCTTGCCCACAACAGGAGGAAATTGTCTCCCAGAGAGATGTTTGCTCAGGATCCGCTGGTATGCAATGCCTTCTGTCTGTCTTTTTATTTTAGCTTCTCAGTGAAAGTAGATCCCGTCTTTGTAGCCAGGGGCTGCATAGCGAATTACATCAGGCTTTTATAAGCTTTCTGGATCACACATTAGAGTGAGTGAGAGAGAGAGAGAGTGTGAGAGAGAGAGAGAACAGAGGAGGGAGGGTAAATGACAGACCCAATGATATAACAGCTATAGAGACACACACAATCTCACAGTCACACAGACTCAAAGTGGGCTTTGTGAGACATGCAAGATGCTGCAGGGCTGCCCCTCTAGCTGTTTTGATGCTTGGTGCTGAAGGCAATGCAAGATGTGGCAGGAGAGTCACTGTAGCTGTCCTGGTGCTTGGTGCTGATGTGGAAGGCAGGGGAGGCTGTTGCAGGGCAGCTACTGTAGCTAACTGTTCTGATGCTTGGTGCTGATGTAAAAAGCAGAGGGCTGGAAAGGGGGTGCTGTAGGGCAGCCCTTGTAGTTGTCCTGGTGCTAATGCAGAAGGTTTTGGAAGAGGTGACAGTGCAGCCCCTGTAGTTTTCCTGATGCTTAGTGCTGATGTGGAAAGCAGGGGAGGCTGCTGTAGCTAACAGTTCTGATGCTTGGTGCTGATGTAAAAAAAAAAGGGGGGTGGGAGTGTTACAGGTCAGCCCCTCTAGTTGCCCTGATCCCTGGTGCTGATGTAGAAGGTTTTGGAGGGTGTTGCAGGGCAGCCCCTGTGGTTGTCCTGATGCCTGGTGCTGATGTAGAAGGTTTTGGAGGGTGTTGCAAGGCAGCCCCTGTAGCTGTCCTGATGCTTGGTGCTGGTGCAGAAGGCAGTGTGGAGACCAGAGAGCAGGATGAAGTATATGGTAGGAATGCTGCACAAGTTTACAGCTGCAGGAGGGGGGGGGGGGGGGGGGGGGGGTAGTGGGTTACTTACAACCAGGGCTGGGGATAAGTTTACATTGTATTGGCTGGATTCTGCATTCCACAGAAAGAAAGGGTTGTGGGGGTTTGGTAAGGGGAGGTGGGGGGGAGTGGAGGGGAGGGAGACCCTTTTTTTGTTCACTTGCAGAGGGACTTGAAATACTGCAGTGATGGCTTCTCTCTGTCCAAGAAGTTTCCCAGCAGAGGAGAAGGTCAATAATGATGATGATGATGATGATGATGATAACCACAATGCTGATGATTATATGGAAGGTAATTTAGAAGAAAACAAAAAACAAATTATAAAGGTATTGAGAAGGGAACTCAGCTAGCAGCTGGCTAGCAAGATCCTGCTGGTCCTCTAAGGTGGTGGGAAACCATGAAAATAGTGGAATGAAGAACCTGATGCATGCCACCACTGGGTCCTTTATGCTTGATGATTAACTGACTCTCAAACATCTCTGGCTGGAAATCTCCATGACAACATGAAACAACCTTATATAACACACGTTATATGTATATATATGTATTTGTACAGTCAGTGTGTGTGTGTGTGGTGTGTGTGTGCAGCTTGATTGTACCTGGTGCAGATAACATTCTATGGCAAACAGAAATCTGGTAAGCCAAATGCAATGTGTCCACAAATAAACAATGAATAAAACAGTCTTAGGTTTGGATTCTAGTCTAAACTCCACTGAAGTACATTGAATCTCCCGGGTTTCAGAGAAGAATGGAGTGTTATACTAATATGCCGTACAATGTGCTGGCATTGAAAGGGTAGAGTGACACCATGTGTCTTTGGCACTCAAAGAGTTAAGCGGTGATGTGCTGGCTTGGGGCAATCATTCTGCCAGGCTGCGTGAGACGACACAGTTAATGAAGGGTTAAATGCAGAGTGACTTTCCAGCTCATCCAAGCCTAGGACAGATGTCTCTTTATAGCCACAGGCTCTGCGCCTGAATCAATGAGAACTATTAAAGGGACAGATACATAGAGCGCTTCATGCCTCACTGCCAATGCAGCCATGAGAGTTTATTGAGATTAGAAGAGGGTGGGAATCAGGAGACATCAATGTAAAAAGAGTTTACCGTGTGGTTTTATTTTCTGTAGAATCATTAACTATTAACCCATTCTTATACATGAAACCACACACTGCAGCTATTATAACTACCACTGTCATATCTCACGGTCTCAGCAATAAGTGTCCTGATCTGTAGAGGTGCTTCTCTGTCTGACAAGGCACAGTCCAATTTATGAAACTGTCTCTGCACCAGTGCTACTGCTGCCCCACGTATCTGTACTCTCTGATCTGTGCTCTCCATGCCCTGCTGATCTGTACTGCTGTTCCTGCACTGCCTGCTCTGTGCTCTCCCTGCCCTGCTGATATGCACTGCTGTTCCTGCACTGCCTGGTCTGTGCTCTCCCTGCCCTGCTGATATGCACTGCTGTTCCTGCACTGTCTGATCTGTACTCTCTTTGCACTGCCTGGTCTGTACTGCTGTTCCTGCACTGCCTGGTCTGTGCTCTCTCTGGCCTGCTGATCTGTACTGCTGTTCCTGCACTGCCTGATCTGTGCTCTCCCTACCCTGCTGATATGTACTGCTGTTCCTGCACTGCCTGATCTGTGCTCTCCATGCCCTGCTGATCTGTACTGCTGTTCCTGCACTGCCTGGTCTGTGCTCTCCCTGCCCTGCTGATCTGTACTGCTGTTCCTGCACTGCCTGGTCTGTGCTCTCCATGCCCTGCTGATCTGTACTGCTGTTCCTGCACTGCCTGGTCTATGCTCTCCCTGCCCTGCTGATATGTACTGCTGTTCCTGCACTGTCTGATCTGTGCTCTCCATGCTCTGCTGATCTGTACTGCTGTTCCTGCACTGCCTGGTCTGTGCTCTCCCTGTCCTGCTGATATGTACTGCTGTTCCTGCACTGCCTGGTCTGTGCTCTCCCTGCCCTGCTGATCTGTACTGCTGTTCCTGCACTGCCTGGTCTGTGCTCTCCCTGCCCTGCTGATCTGTACTGCTGTTCCTGCACTGCCTGGTCTGTGCTCTCCCTGTCCTGCTGATATGTACTGCTGTTCCTGCACTGCCTGAACTGTGCTCTCCATGCCCTGCTGATATGTACTGCTGTTCCTGCACTGCCTGGTCTGTGCTCTCCATGCCCTGCTGATCTTTACTGCTGTTACTGCACTGCCTGATCTGTGCTCTCCCTGCCCTGCTGATATGTAATGCTGTTCTTGCACTGCTTGGTCTGTGCTCTTCCTGCCCTGCTGATATGTACTGCTGTTCCTGCACTGCCTGGTCTGTGCTCTCCCTGTCCTGCTGATATGCACTGCTGTTCCTGCACTGTCTGATCTGTGCTCTCCCTGCCCTGCTGATCTGTACTGCTGTTCCTGCAATGCCTGCTCTGCACTGCTGTTCCTGCACTGTCTGGTCTGTGCTCTCCATGCCCTGCTGATCTGTACTGCTGTTCCTGCACTGCCTGGTCTGTGCTTTCCATGCCCTGCTGATCTTTACTGCTGTTCCTGCACTGCCTGCTCTGTGCTCTCCCTGCCCTGCTGATATGTACTGATGTTCCTGCACTCTCTGATCTGGGCTCTCCATGCCCTGCTGATCTGTACTGCTGTTTCTGCACTGCCTCATCTGTGCTGTTCCTGCACTGCATAATGCACACTGCTATTCCTGCACCACCAGTTCTGTGCTCTTCATGCACCCCCTAATGTGTGCTCTCCCTGCACTGCTTGATCTGTATGGTTGTTCCTGCACTGCCTGATATATGATGTTCCTGCACTGCATGATCTGTGTTGCTGTTCCCGCACTGCCTGATCTGTGCTGCTGCTCTTGCACTGCCAGTTTTGTGCTGTTCCTGCACTGCCTGATCTGTGCTGCTCTTCCTGCATTGACCGATCTGTGCTGTTGTTCTTGCAGTGCATAATGTGTGATGTTGTTCCTGCAATGCCTGATCTGTGCTGCTCTTCCTTCTCTGCACTGCTATTCCTGCACCGCCAGTTCTTTGCTGTTCCTGCATTGACTGGTGTGTTGTTCCTGCACTGTCTGATCTGTGCTGCTCTTTCTGCACTGTCTGGTTGTTGATGTTATTCCTGCACTGTCTGCACTGATCTGCACTGTTCCTGCACTGTCTGATCTGTGATGCTGTTCCTGCACAATCTGATCTTTGTTGCTGTTCCTGCACATTCCTGTACTGTCTGATCGATGTTGCTGTTCCTGCACTGTCTGATCAATGGTATAATTCCTGCACTGTCTGATCTTTGATGCTGTTCCTGCACTGTCTGATCTTTGTTGCTGTTTCTGCACTGTTAGATCGTTGTTGCTGTTCCTGCACCGTATGATATTTGATGCTTTTCCTGCACTGTCTGATTGTTGATGCTGTTCCCGCACTGTCTGATCTTTGATGCTGTTCCTGCACTGTCTGATTTATGCAATTCCTGCACTGTCTGATCATTGATGATGTTCCTGCACTGTCTGATCTTGGATGCTGTTTCTGCACTGTCTAATCTTTGATGCAGTTCCTGCACTGTATGATCGTTGATGCTGTTCCCGCACTGTCTGATCGTTGATGCTGTTCCTGCACTGTCTGATCTTTGATGCTGTTCCTGCACTGTCTGATCATTGATGATGTTCCTGCACTGTCTGATCTTGGATGCTGTTTCTGCACTGTCTAATCGTTGATGCTGTTCCCGCACTGTCTGATCGTTGATGCTGTTCCTGCACTGTCTGATCGTTGATGCTGTTCCTGCACTGTCTGATCGTTGATGCTGTTCCTGCACTGTCTGATCTTTGATGCTGTTCCTGCATGTTTGTTTATCTTATTTATGCTGTTATTCCTGCACTGTCTGATCTTGGATGCTGTTTCTGCACTGTCTAATCTTTGATGCAGTTCCTGCATGTTTGTTTATGCTGTTCCTGCACTGCCTGATCATTGATGCTGTGCCTGCACTGTTCCCATTCCTGCTCCATGCTCTGTACAGTCCTATTCCTGCTGCATGCTCTGTACAGTCCCATTCCTGCCTCATGCTCAGTACAGTCCTATTCCTACTGCATGCTCTGTACAGTCCCATTCCTGCTGCATGCTCTGCACAGTTTCATTCCTGCTGCATGCTCAGTACAGTCCCATTCCGGCTGCATGCTCTGTACAGTCCCATTCCTGTTTCATGCTCTGTACAGTCCCATTCCTGCTGCATGCTCTGTACAGTCCCATTCCTGCTGCATGCTCTGTACAGTCCCATTCCTGCTGCATGCTCAGTACAGTCCCATTCCTGCTGCATGCTCAGCACAGTCTCATTCCTGCTGCATGCTCAGTACAGTCCCATTCCGGCTGCATGCTCTGTACAGTCCCATTCCTGCTGCATGCTCAGTACAGTCCCATTCCGGCTGCATGCTCTGTACAGTCCCATTCCTGCTGCATGCTCTGCACAGTCCCATTCCTGCTGCATGCTCTGTACATTGCATGTTGTGCTCTGCTTGGTTGATATATCAGTGTGTCTGAGCATGGGTTTTGCTGTGTGATCTGAGCTGCACGCTGTTTGACACTGTGACTATGAGAAGGTTGTAGCTTTGGATCCAGGTTCTGGGAGTCTGTAACTGGTTTATATACCTAGAGACAGGTCTCATCTGTTTTCATTCCCTTCAATCAGACAGGTGTGATTAAGTGACAAGGTTTCATATGACTCTGCAGCTCCGGTTTATGAAATAGATGATACTGGATTCCACCTGCCACTCCAGTAGCACAAATGTCTTATAATAACTAAGTTACATGTTCAATGAGATCGTAAATTAACTAAACAGCCTGTATTCCAGCACCCTCGGCTCTTCAATCATCATCATATAACCAGGTACAACTCCCATTATTCTCAGCCAGTCAAACGTCTGGAGATAGCTAATATTGATGGGGGTTGGAGCACTGTGCATTCTGACTTATTTCCAAAGTGTCTGCTAATCAGTCTCGGGTGTTGGTTTAGTCCAGCTCCGGCACTCCACATGTTGATGATCCCTGATGATTTGCTAGCATTATGAATGTAAGAGCATTATAGGAGATGTAGTCCACAACACCTGGAGTGCCAATATATGTCAGGGCCGGCGCACCCATAAGGCGGCACAAGTGTCCGCCTTAGGGCACCAGAGGAGGGGGGCGCTAAAATCCGAATCACCTGCCTCTGGCTGTGGTCCTGCCTCTGGCTCAACCTACATCTCTCTCCCTGCAGCCTGCAGCCAGTGGAGTCGGCCGCCCTCTCCTGATGATGTCAGGAGGAGGGGGCGTGACTTTCACTGATCTTCTCCCAGGACCGCTGGGGAGTCTGGGAGAAGAGTAGAGGAAGTCACGCCCCCTCCACCTGACATCATCAGCAGAGGCCGGCCGACTTCACTGACTGCTGACTGCAGGTTGCAGGCTCCAGAAACTGTCCCACCCCTCCCTGGACCAAGGTAAGCATCAGGGAGGGGGGAATACATTTTTGTTTTTTTTTAAATTCTCCTCCTCCTCCTCAGCCCTGTCCCTTTCCTCGGCTCGTGTCCTCTTACTCAGCTCCTCTCGCCCTCCTCAGACCCTGACCCCCTTTATCAGCCCCTGTCCCCCTACTCATCCCTGTTCCCTCACTCAGCCCGCGTCCCCTTACTCATCCATGTTCCCTCACTCAGCCCCTGTCCCTTTCCTCAGCCCCTGTCCCCTTACTCAGCCTATGTCCCTTTCCTCAGCCCTTTCCCCTTACTCAGCTCTGTCCCTTTTTTTCGGCCCGTGTCCCCTTATTCAGACGGTGTCCCCTTACTCAGCCCCTTTCCCCCTACTCAGACCCTGACCCCCTTGAGTAAAACTGAGTGACTTCCATTGAGAGCATTTGATTTGCGCAGTGTGGCGTTTTGCCTCCCAATTCTTACCAGTTATTTTAGCCAGGGTGGTGGAGCACCAACGCAGAGACCAGCATACTGTGGGACATAAGGAAAATTAAACGTACCTTTTAAAATGTGGGACACCGACATAGGTAGGGGAACAATAAAGTGTTAGGAGTACAATTCTCTTCCATTCGGCCTTGAATGTGAGATTCACTTTGACTTCCCAGCAATAATCATTTTTACGAGGTTAATTCCTAAAGTGAATTCAAAGTGAATTTCAAATGTAACCCAGAATAGCCAATCTGAAGTATTGCTGACTTACAGGATATTTTCCAGATTGTCTAATTGGACCTTAGGTTTACAATTCACTTTAAATTCTCGCTTGAATATCCTCCTACGTGAATCGCAGGGAATCGATTTCTATTCTTGTGAAATTAGGTAAAAATAGCCAAACAAGAAATATACCTCAATTGAAAAAATGGCCAATTCTGCAACTTTGGCCTAAACTTGGAAATTCACTTTGAATTTACTTTGAATTCCTCGTGATCAGGGGTGGGTTTAGCACCTGAATTCAGGAGAGGCACTGTCATTTGTTCAGGTGGTCTAGCAGATAATAAAAAAAATGTTAATTGTAAATAACGATGTTATAGCTATACATTTAAATACAGTGCACAAAACTGTGAGTGTTATTGCTAAGGAGCTCTGTGATATACTTATCTACACTGCACATTGCTGTGAGTTTTATTGCTAAGGAGCTCTGTGATATACTTATCTACACTGCACATTGCTGTGAGTTTTATTGCTGAGGAGCTCTGTGATACACTTATCTACACTGCACATTGCTGTGAGTTTTATTGATGAGGAGCTCTGTGATATACTTATCTACACTGCACATTGCTGTGAGTTTTATTGCTGAGGAGCTCTGTGATATACTTATCTACACTGCACATTGCTGTGAGTTTTATTGCTGAGGAGCTCTGTGATACACTTATCTACACTGCACGTTGCTGTGAGTTTTATTGATGAGGAGCTCTGTGATATACTTATCTACACTGCACATTGCTGTGGGTTTTATTGCTGAGGAGCTCTGTGATATACTTATCTACACTGCACGTTGCTCTGAGTTTCATTGATAAGGAGCTCTGTGATATATTTATCTACACTGCACATTGCTGTGAGTTTTATTGATGAGGAGCTCTGTGATACACTTATCTACACTGCACGTTGCTGTGAGTTTCATTGCTGAGGAGCTCTGTGACACATTCTGCCTGCCATCCTCTAGCTTTCTTCACCCACATATTCCTGTCTTCCTGTAGCCATATTCCTCTCCCCCAGACTCCTGCACAAGAAATGTATAGGCAACTTACCCTGATGGTCCAGTTCCACTGACAACTATGAGCCTCATTGCGATCTTCTTTCCCTCGAGAATAGGGCATGGGGTACAAAGCATGCAGAAGTCCTCTTGACAGAGGCATTGAATGGTGCTTCCCATGGAGTCCTCATGCTTTGCACTATGATGGACAGTGGTCACAGGGAAACAGACCAGCTCCTTCACCCCCGCTCACAGCAATTATTGCAGGTGATCTATAATGCTATGGGGCAGCGTGCAATAGTATTCATCCTCCAGCCGCAATCCCCCGTAATCCTCCACTTGCCCTGGTGGCTCCCCCTGCATCTGCCACTGCCCATAGGTCACATTTCGGTGAACAAGGTTGGACTGGGACACAAATTCGGCCCGGCCATTTAAATGTATACCTGCCCAAAATGAGAGGGCAGGGCCAGAGATGGGATGTGTTGTATCATCACAAGTGGCAATCAGAAACAGAGGTGGTCCTGGGGGGGGAGGTGCTGCGTGTGATGTTGCATGTATTTAGTGGCTGCTTGTGAGGTTGCGTGTGTGGAGTAGGCTAGCTCTTCTATTGGGTCTATATGGGGCAGCTGCTTATGGTTGGGACACTGCTTGCGGGCACGGCGAGTGGCAGGAATACAGCTTTGGCGAGTGGCAGAAATACAGTAGGGTTGCATGTTAGAGTATACTGGCACGGCGAGTGGCAGGAATACAGTAGGGTTGCATGTTAGAGTATACTGCTCATGGGATTGTGAGTGTGGGTGGGGCTGTATTGCAGTGTTGTGTGCATGTGTGTGTGGAGAAGACTATTTGCAGTGTGATATGGGGATAGAGAGACTAGTGCAGGGATAGGCAACCTTCGACACTCCAGATGTTGTGGACTACATCCCCCATAATGCTCTTACACCCATAATGCTGGCAAAGCATCATGTGAGGTGTAGTCCAAAACATCTGCAGTGCCAAAGGTTGCCCATGCCTGGACTAGTATGTGGGGAGATAGGGAATGAAGTGCTGTAGTGTGTGTGCCCTGGGGATATAGGTAGGGTTTGTAATGCAGGTTTTGGGGGAGAGGGGCTGTAGTGTGTCCGTGGAGATAGTGGATGTAGTGTGCAAGGGGGAAAGGGGTTCTTGTGAATATGGGTTGGTGGAGAGATTTATCTGTGTGTTTGGATGGTATAAAAAATGAAATGTGTGGGGGGATAGTACCAGTCGTGGGTGAGGGAAATAGGGCTGAAGCTATAAGAGTGCTAAAAATATTGCTATTAAAAAAAATAACCCAAAAGTTTATTTCCCCTCTCTCTTGTTTACTTTGAGTTGGATAGGGGAGTCCTATCCCCTGGTGGTCCAGTGATTGAAGCATTTGGTATGAACCTCAAACTGTGCAAGCAAAATAATAAGGCAATGTTTGGCATGCACCAAACCTATAGTGCATTGCACAATGGCTAGATCTCTGGACCATAGTAGCCCACATTGTTCAATTTGGGCAGGTGTGGGAATTTGGGCAGGTGTGGACCCACTACTTGTAGTTCCAAAGCTAAAATAATATTGGATAAAATGGATTTAGAAATGTGCCAGTCGTTTGTCTTTGCATTGTTTAGATAACATTGTAACTGCTATAATCTGCTATCCTGTGATATATGCATTTACACATTTCGAGTCTTAGATCTAGTGAGATAAATTTGCTTAAAATAAGACAGCAGTTACACCCAGGCATTTAAATAGTCTGCTGCTAGCACAATGAACACACTGAATTGAAGACGTGTCCGTCCACTGGGCAACTGTTTTGGATGCACGGTACATAGTCAGAATGTGAATTTCAGCTCACACTTTCAATGATGAAGATTAGTCTGCTTAATTAGAGCACACTTTACTGTAAGGAAGAAGAAATGGTCGGAGCCAAGGCTTATTGTAGAGAAAAATGTTCTTTTTTAGGAAGAGTTGTGTTTTTCTGGTTCATTATGCAACATTGCAGAGGGAATGGAGGGAGAATGATGAGAGAGTCTGCAGACCAACTGACTAATAAGTGGAAAGTGACAGCTGCAATGTTTACTCGGGATTAACCAAATCCCTGCTCGTTCACTCGGTAAAAGGAAACGCAGGAGAAAATGGAAAGACAGAAGAAATGAAGAATACCTTTATTCACCTGTTTTATCCTAATAAACGACCTGAATAAATTATCTGTCCGGCTTAACGTAAACAATGTGTTTGTGTGCTGTTATGTGCTGCAGTCTGTGGACAAAATGAATCATTTAATGTTAATTTATCAGGGTTTCTAAAACACAGTCCCGGATGTCAAAGGGGCACTTTAAACACCATAACATGGCATCAACAGGGCCGGACTGGGAACTAGAAGCAGGCCTGGAAGAAACTCTATATCAACCCTTTAACGTGTCGTGCCAGTGTAGAGTGCAGATATAGAGAGGGAAAACATCCTTTCAAATTGAAAATTATGACTCCAATGTGAAGGAAGCATACCGTCTAACGGTATGGCGTCCAGAAAATCCAGGTGTAAGGGAGGTAAAGAAAGAGAGCCAGTTAGGCGATTGTATCACTGGCTCTGCCCTACATGGCACACTAAATTACTAACAAGTCAACCTGGTGTGAAAACATGCCAAGCTTCCAAGGGCAGATCCTGCATGGAGCACCGTTTCAGTACTTAATGTTGTGTTCCCACTATGAATGTTGGGAACAGTTCCCTGGTGTCCCCAAAAGTGTGACGCCAAGGAACTAAATCAGCATGGCGGGACAGGACCCAAAAATCTGGAAAACGGACAGGACCTAAAAATCAGGACTGTTCCTCCGAAATCAGGATGGTTGGGAGACCTGGGAAAGCACCCATATGACTTCAAAATAAACAAAAGAGCAGCTTTATTTTAACCCCTTAACGCCGTTACGGCGTTCTATGCCGTCGCGGCTTTAAAGGGCTTTAAAGCCGTTGCGGCGGCATAGAACGCCGTAACGGCTTGCAGCCCAGGAGGTCCGGCGGTACTCACCTCCGCCGCGATCCTCGCCTGGGCTCTGAGGCAGCCCCCCCACGGCAAATCAGGCCCCCGGGGGCCATGTGATCGCTCTCAAAGAGCGATCACATGGCCCCCTATAGCTGGCTGTGGATCTGCCAGCAGGGGGGCTGTCTGAATTATCAGACAGTCCCCCTGCTGGTGGGAAGAATTAAAAAAAATAATTAGACATGTGTAAAATTAAAATAAATGCATTTTTATATATATAATATATGTATATATATTATTTATATAATATATATACATATTATATATATGTAACGTCATGCGTAATGTATTTTAATAGTAATATTAGTATATATATTAGTATTAAAATACACTTAGAGTGACGTTACAGATATATATAATATGTATATATATTATATATATAATAGATATATACACATGTATTAAAGCCGTTTGGCCTGTATTTGTGGGAGGGGCTTAAATTAATTCACTCCCCTATATAAGGGACACCCCTTACTTGACTCATATCGATTGAGGTCAGCAGCAGAATGACTCTCCCACCCACTCCTCATTTCAACACTTTCTCTTTTCTTTCCATTTACTTTACTTTCTTACTCCTTGGTGGGCCCTCTTTATTTACAGGCCTACCGTATCGTCGGTCTCGGCACACCACAACCGACTTGCTCCCTTTATACTATCCTACGCTTATGCTGGATCCTTACTCCATATACGGCTATTTGCCCCTTACACAAATATTATATATATATACATATAATTACAATAATAAATAAATAAAATTATTAAATAAATAAATAAAATATTGAAACAAAATTTAAAATAAATTATATATTCATATGTAATTTTATTCTAACTGTATTTTGTTATTAAAAAATATATATTGGTAACAAAATACACTTAGAATGACATTCTATATATATCTATCTATATATAAAATACAAATAACCGCAAATATATATATATATAGATAAATACATATAATTACATAATAGATTACATTAGTATACACGTAGAATTTAAATACCTATAAATGCATATATATTAAAATTCTATGTGTATATTTAAGTAATCTTTTAACATAATTATGTCATTTGATTAATTAAAATTTGATTGACATGCCTGACAACACAGGGAGAAAGTGCAGAGAAATTAATTCGCAAGCACTATATTTGACCCTGTAACTCTCCAAGACATCATAAAACCTGTACATAGGGGGTACTGTTTTACTCAGGAGACTTCGCTGAACTCAAATATTACTGTTTAAAACTGGTAAATTATATTACAACGATGATATTTTAAGTAAAAGTGAAGTTTTTTGCATTTTTTACAAACAAACGGCACTTTTATGGACTATATTATTGTTGTAATATGTTTTACTGTTTTAAAACACTAATATTTGTGTTTAGTGAAGTCTCCCGAGAATAACAGTACCCCCCATGTACAGGTTTTATGGTGTTTTGGAAAGTTAGAGAGTCACATATAAGGCTTGCATTTCATTTTTTTCACATTGAAATTTGCCAGATTAGTTATGTTGCCTTTGAGACCGTATGGTAGCCCAGGAATAAGAATTACCCCCATGATGGCATACCATTTGCAAAAGTAGACAACCCAAGGTATTGCAAATGGGGTATGTCCAGTCATTTTTAGTAGCCACTTAGTCACAAACACTGGCCAAATATTAGTTTTTTGCTTTTTTCACACAAAAACAAATATGAACGCTAACTTTGGCCAGTGTTTGTGACTAAGTGGCTACTAACAAAGACTAAACATACCCCACGTTCAATACCTTGGGTTGTCTACTTTTTCACATGGTATGCCATTATGGGGGTAATTCTCATTCCTGGGCTACCACACCGTCTCAAAGGTAACATTACTAATCTGGCAAATTTCAATTTAAAAATGGAACGTTCTATATTTGACCCTGTAACTTTCCAAAACACCATAAAACCTGTTAATGGGGGGTACTGTTGTACACGTGAGACATCGCTGATTACAAATATGTGCATTTTTGTGCAGTAAAACCTAACAGTATTATGACATTTACAGCTAAAATGTGAGGCGGAACTACATTTTTTTAAAAAAATTTAACATTTCTCACAGTTTTTTTTATTTTATTCATAATAAATTAGGTTTCATATATAAATATTTGATATGGAATGAAAGCCCTGTTTCTCCTGAACAAAATGATATATAATAAGTGTGGGTGCATTTAATATGAAAGATGGGAACTATGGGTGAACAGACATATAGCTCAAATACCAGTTTTTGTTTACGTTTTTTTTGATCAGAACGTGCACTATTGACTCCGTCCTGAAGGGGTTAAGCAGATGTTCCATGACAGCAAAAAAATTAAGTTTTTTATTTTTTTTATTTTGAAGTCCCATGAGTGTGCTCTTCACTTTGGTTAGCAAGCTTAAGTGTGCACCTATCACTTAAGTGCTCATGTCATAGATGTTATGTTTTCATGTGTATACATGTATTTTAATATGATAGTAAATATTAGAGGCATAATAATACATATGGCACAACAATAGCTAAAAGCATACAGAGAATGATGCAGAAACAAACAGCAAAAAAAATTCTTATAGTAATAGTGCACATATTAATACACAGGCATTAATATGTGTATATACATAATATGCTACTCTCAGAACCACATAAATTACAACTTCTATCTGTACAGAAAAAGAAATCAAGATTTCTAACAAAATGGGAGAAAACCCTATTTAATGAGAAGTGTTTCCCTTACCTCTGAATCAACTCCTTGAACAGATTCCTGTGCTGAATAATTGCATTAATTACAGGAAGAGCGGGAGAGACTCCTTACTGACAGTCATCCTGCTCTCCAAACATAGCAAACACAGCGGATGAGCTCCCCACCAGACCATTACGGTCACAGACCTTATTATTATTATTATTATATTTACATAGCGCCAACAAATTCCGTAGCGCTTTACAATGGGATTATCTGGGCTGGTGCTGCCCTGCAGAGGCTGGCTGGATCGATCCATTGCTCCCTCCTGTCAGCCTCAGCCTACCACATCACATCACACAGTAAAGATAGTGTTGCGCTTGACAAGTGCATTGTCGCCATATGGGCTGGAGGACCTGTCTATTACCTTTACCGAAACCCACCCCAATGAAACACTGACACAGTATGGGTCAATATGTCCACAGCTTTTATTTATTATATTTATAATATGATAATATTAATAACGATAATATATAAATAACATTAAAAGTCATTGCCCACCCCCAAATCCTCAGCCATCCAACGTTATCACTTCCCCACATATCAATTTGCAAGGCAATGGCCCATCATATATAGCATAACATGGTATAACAATCCGTAAGTATAACAAAACAAGATCCAACATTTTTCACACAATCCTGGCAGGGGTATACCTTGATACCCCTACACCGCCTGGGTTCTGAGCTACCAACGAGTTCGAAACCACCAACATCTTAGCAACCGGTAACCAGTCCATATTAAAACAGCCAACTCACTACTCTTGCTCTTCTCTTAAGAAGGCCCGTTACCCCCTTTAACTTTCCTTCCACTAGCCCACCACAAGCTCCGACTTTGACCCCTTAAGCCGTCTGAGCTCCGCCACCCCGAAGAATTAAAGCCTTGGCCAGGCCCTCCAGGAGCCCCAAATTAAATAAATTGCATCCCACCTCCAAGAGATGCACCCTATGTCCTCTTAAATACCCTGGTAGCATATCCTCTAGTTCCCTGTGCCGGACTACCAGCCCGCCCAGCTTCCTTACAAAGCTGGCCATCAACCCATTAACCTTTCCTCGGCAGCGCCCCATAGCTGCCGAATCCCGTGGATGCCGCCAACGGAGCCGGGGAACTATTTCGAACCAGACCAACTAAGCCCCCGGGACCCAGGTCCTAATCCTGTTCACATCCTGTTTCATCCTCTTCACTAGTAGCCATTGCAGGATAAGCCCAAGGTCGTTACCGCCTGCACGCAGCACAAGCACATCCGGCCGCCTACCCCTGCTACCATACTAAGGACCTCGCTACATACCTTGCGGGACTGGCGAGCTTCCGCCATCACCCCACACAGCCCTTGTAGTTTGTCCTGAGGCAGTCGACATTCCCCCCATTAGGAGTAAATTTCCAGTCCCAGGAAGCTGAGGCACTCTGTGTGGCCTTCAGTCTTCCCGGCCGCTAGCAGTACCCCAAACACGCCCGCCACCCATTCGATCAGCCGCAGCAGGTAGCTGCACACCCGAGAACCAGCCGGGCCAACGCAGAGGAAATCATCCAAGTAGTATACCACTGACCGATGCCCAGATTCCTCCCTAACCACCCATTCCAGGAAGGTGCTGAACTTCTCGAAGTATGAGCATGAGATGGAACAGCCCATTGGGAGTATTGGCCCTCAAAGAAACACCCCATCAGGTGGTGGCACTCTGGATGCACAGACTGAATAATACTATGAATGAATAATGTACAAAGTGTAACAGACCATATGAAGTATTATATCTGGTACCAAAAGTAAACTATCACCAAATTCTACTACACTATTCCAGTGTTTACAGCCTATGTCACACTCTCTCCTGAATGCTATGAAAAAATAAATATGATATATAGAATTGTGCATTGAAATTGAGCTGATCTGTTATTTTGACGAAATTCTGTACAGCCGAAGCACCATACGAACAAAGAACCAGGCAAACCAACAAGCCCAATCAAGAACATTCGGTATTCAGAGTTATACCCATGGCGTTTTCTCACTTTTAACAAAATGACAGGAAAATGCTCCTATCAGAGTACTGCAAAATATAGACATAATATTTGTCTTATTTTATATATATATATATAAAACCATTTATGGTTTGACTGAATGTTTCCCTGAATAGTTTTTCATGTACAATTTTCAGCTAAACCAAACCATCACATACAAAAGCATTGGACGTTCAGTTTAGCAAATATTTTCTGGCCAAACAATCCCGCCATGCACAGGTCTATAATTATTTATCGATAAAGGCCTCTGTGGTCTCTAGGCCAAAACGTTGCCGTTTTTGTTTCAATAAACCTGCCTTCCTGCAGGAATTGTGAGTGCCTCTACCTAGTTTATTGTATCTACTAAACTGGGTTTTGCCACTCTGGCCCTGATACGCACCCAGATTCCTAAGTGTGAGTGCGGTGTGCTCTGTTTGTGAATTACTATAATTATGTATTACTTTCTTCCCTTCCTCAACTATGTGTAAATTCGTTACATTACATTACATGTAGGAAATGACAACTGGATTCAAGGTGCCTAAAACGACTCCACTCGTCATAATGCAGAGTGCTTTGTGCACATGACTCACGGTGTAGAGATGATATGTTGCCAATTCCAAACTGTAGTCCGATACTTTTTGTTTGTATTTAAAGGTGCATACCCACAACATGTCATTCTTCCAATATAGTGTTTTACTTGGGAAAAGAAAGGCTTTTATCCTGTTCCATTCTTTGGAATTTTGTTTTAACTTTGCAATAGAAAGGAATTGGGATTGACTTTCTTCTCTCAAAGCTGCTCCCTGTAATGAATAGGTCGTTACTTTTGCTTGTATGGAGAGTTTATCTTTTTTATGCAATGCTGCATTCTCTTTAAGTCCTTCAGAATTAGTCAGTTCAAGGCAGTACGAACGTGTCATTCATCATGAAGCAGCAACAGGGCCAGTTACCCATTGTAAACAAACCCAAATGTCGCTAAAGGCAATCTTTAATTTCTTTATAAACACTTGTTGCCCATTGTCCAGCATCTTCCAGGTGTGTAATTTATGATCGGGTCCCCTCTCCGTAATAGCCAAAAATGTGCTGTGCCATCTGAATATTACTCTACATATCACACTGCCATGAATTCATTTAATTTAAACCTTTCTTGAACAGAGACGATCAAGTTGAAAAGATATAAATACAAGGTATTAACATATGGTGCCACAATATACTTTTCTGAAGACATAGTCACTTCAACTGGTAATAACTGTGGAAGAACAGTCCTGTTACAATTGTATAGGACACACAAGTATCACAAAAAATAATACCTTGAAGGGGAACAGAAATAAATTAATTATTCAGGAAAAGAGGAGAAAACCTGGAAAGTGATATTAATGCTAGCCCCTAACAGAGGCAAGTGCAAAAGTAGACAACGAATAACATTTTTGGCTTCATTTGTCTTGTACTCTGTGGCACCTAGAATTGCATTCATTTTCTAAATGGGAACTTTGCTGAGCCAGGAACAATGAAACATTCATTCAGGTTTGTTTGTCTTTAGAGTTGGTGCCTAAATTGGTTATTTGAGTAACACAAATCCAGCCTCATTTTTTTTTTTTTTTTTTGCATTTTATTACATCAACAAACATATGCATACAGGGTATCACAAGGAGTGTTGCATGTGGCGACAAAGGTCACTTTAGTTGCATAATACAGAATGCGTGTCATTGTTTTTAATATTTAGTTGATGTGTTTATCAATGTAACTTTGAAGGGGGAGGAGGTTAAGGATGGGAGGGTAAAGGGGTACAGGAAAGGCGAAGTCATTCCACTGAGCAATAACAGGTGTGTTATTTAAGTTTTATGATGTGGGTAGGTATAGAGAGTGATTTCCCCGCACAGATACTCGTCTAATGTACAATTTTTCAGCCCTGTTCATGGTTGTGCTCCATGCCTTGTTAGGGTTACACACAGTGTTTGTCATTTTGATGGTCTCAGCTGTCGGAGTGGATCTCTCGCCTTGTTTGTTTTTGAGGCTTTACCACAGTATGGAGGTCTGGGGGATCTGCTTATGTGGTTGCCATATGCTTCTCCCAGAGTGCCCAGGCTGCCTTTATAAATTATTTTTGTGGTGCGCTACTTCGCGCCATTGTTTCATAACTTTTAGTTGTCTGGATTGCTGTGATGCATTCGGTTGTTTTTGGTGGCTTCGGGTCGCGCCAATGTCTGCTTATTGTTTGGAGGGCCGCTACTATTATGTGGTAAATAAGGTATGTTTGGGTTTTAAGCAGATCGTTTGGCAGTAATTGTAGTAGGTAGATTTCGGGGGATTGTTGGAGATTAACTCCCGTGCTCTTCCGTATGAGAGTTGCTATGCTTGACCAGTATTCCTGTAGTACTGGGCATGACCACCAGATGTGTAGCATAGATCCTTTGGCACTTGAGCATCGCCAGCATGTGTCTGATGCTTTCGGGTTACCTTTCCTAAGCCGTACCGGTACCATGTACCATCTTTATAATATCTTTCGCGTGGTCTCCATATGGGAGGCGCACAATGAGAAGTTTTTATGTGCCCTAAACACTGTAGCCCATTGACTTTCGGTGAGTGAGTAGCCTACGTCCCGGTCCCAAGCTTTTGTAAATGTGTGGGTTGGGGCTCCTACAGTAGCATCATAGCTGGCATAGGCCAGGGATATCAATTTCCTGCAAGGTTTTAGGTTCAGGCTTATTTTTTCCACCTCCGTCAGCTGTAGACCATTTACAGAGTTATAAGAGCAAATCGTTTGCGTTTTAAGCCATGACTTAATTTGCATATACGAGAAGAGTGCCTTGCTAGGTACCCCAAACTGTGTTTGGAGGTCAGCAAATGATTTCAGTGCTGGGCCTTGGCATAAGTGTAAGAGGTGTGTGACGCCGTGAGTGCCCCACGACTGGAAGTTGAATCCTGGGATGATTAGTGCTAGTGTTTCCAGGGGCATTGCTAGTGAGGTACCTCCTTTGGTAATATATGCATCTGCGAATTGGTCCCAGATATGTAGTGTGAGTTTTGTTGTGGGGAGGACATCCTTGAATTTTGGGCGTAATTTCCTAGACATCCAGGCCAGGGTAGCTATAGTAAAGTCATTTGTGTAGAACGCTTCTAGGCGCACCCATTGTGGGGGACTGGGGTTGCCACCTACCGCCAACATTTGGCCTAGGATGGACGCTTTATAATAGTTGGTAATATTCGGCAGACCCATGCCTCCCAGTGGGAATGATTTATAGAGGGTAGCTTTTGCAATCCTAGGTCTAGCGTTGTTCCATATGAACGTATCAATTACTTTCTGTAGGTCGCAGAGAAAGCTTTTGGGGACTGCTAGGGGGATGGTCCTAAACAGGTATTGTATTCTCGGGAGGAGTAACATTTTCGCTGCTGCGATCCTGCCCACCCACGAGATGACTTTCCCCTTCCAGCTGTGTATGAGAGTTTTGAGTTCTGTTAGAAGTGGCGTGTAATTTGCTTTGTGGATACTTGCTAGAGTTTTTGTCAGGGCTATTCCTAGGAATTTGAGATGGTCTGTGCGCCATTCATGTGCAAACGACGCTTTAAGGTGAACCATCTCTGATTGTGGGATGTGAATTCCCATAGCCTGAGTCTTAGATATGTTTAATTTGTAATATGAACAATTTCCATATTGGAGGATCAGCTGGTGTAATCTGGTTAAGGAGTTCTGGGGGTGTTGTAGCGTAAGGAGAATGTCATCTGCGAATAGTGTAAGTTTGTATTCTTTGTTTTTTACTTTGATGCCCTGTATTCTTGAATCGTTCCTAATTAATTGTGTGAGGGGTTCTAGAGCGAGTATGTACAATATCGGGGATAGGGGGCAGCCTTGACGGGAACCATTGGTTATACGGAAGCTGTCTGAGGAAAAACCCCCGTTCACCACCTGCGCCGAGGGGCAGGAGTACAGCGCGTGTATGAGCGCAGTAAATTGTGGGGGGAATCCAAATCTCCCGAGGACTGCGTGGAGGAAGGGCCAGTGGAGGCGATCAAAAGCTTTTTCAGCGTCTAGTGATACTAATACGCTTGGCTCACTTCCCCCCCGCAGCCCATCCAGCAAATCCAGCACCTTCCTTACCCCATCCGCCCCCTGGCGCCCGCTCACAAACCCCACCTGGTCTGCGTGGACGAGTGTTGGTATGATTGGAGCCAACCTGTTGGCGAATATTTTAGCTATTATTTTAGTGTCCGTGTTGAGGAGTGAGATCGGGCGCAGGTTTTGACTTTTGTTGGGCGGTTTCCCTGGTTTGGGAAGTGTTACTACGTGTGCCATAAGCATTTCTTTTGGCATTGTCCCAGTTGAGATGATGTGGTTGTATACTGGGGTCATGTGGGGTGCTAGAATCTTAGAGAATGTTTTGTAGTAGTGGTTCGTTAGGCCATCTGGACCCGGGGATTTCCCGGCGGGCAAGGATGCTATTGTTTGTATTATTTCTTGTGTGGTTATGGGTGTTTGTATTATGTCTTTTTGTTGCTGTGTCAGTGATGGCAGGTTCGCAAGATTTAAGAACTTATCAATGTCCGAATCTGTGGGCTGGTGGGTTTTACTGTCTTGTTGTAAATTATATAGATTGTGATAGAACTTGGCCATTTCGTCTTGTATGTCTTGGGGGTTGTAAATGTTATCTCCCTTGGTGGAAAAGAGGAAGGGAATCTTGGATTGGGCTTGTTTCTTCCTTAGCAATGCAGCTAGAACCTTCCCCGCTTTGTTACCTTGGGAGTATTGTCTCAGTTTTAGGCGTTGCATTGTATAGGACGTTTTAGCTATATGGATGTCGTTCAGGCGTTGTGTGGCAGTCGTGATCGTCGTGATGTGGGATGCATCCGGACTGATCGCGTGTGCTGCTTTAGCATCTCTAACTGTACGCAGCAGAGTCAGATATTCTTTGTTCGCTGTACGTTTAATATATGAGGCCCTGCTTATTATGAGTCCCCTTATGGTCGGTTTGTGTGCTTGCCATAATGTGGTGGGTGAGAGGCCTGGGGTATTGTTAGTTTGGAAGTATTGTTCCAGGTGTTGTGTGACTTGTGTGAGGAAAGCAGGGTCATGCAGGAGGGAGTCATTAAGGCGCCAAGGCGCCCGCCCCCTGTGTGAAAAGGTGCCTTTTATTGTGATTGTAAGTGGCGCGTGGTCAGACCACACTATATCGCCTATTTCGCAGTGCGTGATTTCCGGTGTCAGTGGTCCCGATACTAGTATGTGATCTATTCTAGAGAATGACTTGTGGACTTGTGAATAATATGTAAACTCTTTTCCAACTGGATGAAGTATGCGCCATGCGTCGTGCATGTTGTGTTCCGTCATTAGCTTGAGTATGGCCTTGCTCTGTGAACCGGTCGTGGTGTGTCGTGGGGAGAGGTCGAGGAGTGTTGTGTCCATGCGGGAGTCCAGCACATGGTTTAGGTCTCCACAGACTATTGTCATTCCGGTTATCTGGTCAGGGAGTTTGTTCAAGATTTTTTGTAGGAATTGTCTTTGATTCGTGTTGGGACTATATATACCAGCCACCACGTATTCAGTGTTGTTTATCATACAGTGCAGTATTAAGAATCTCCCTTGTGTGTCTTTCTTTATGTGTAATAGTTCAAACGTCACAGATTTGTGTATTAGGAGCTCCAGCCTCATTTTTAAAGGTTTGAGTGTAAAACGTTCTTGATTGAACCACGAAATCACTTTTTTCATGTATTATTTGCCTTTACTTTTAAATTATTTTGTTCCTTCTAGGCTACGTGCAGTGACAAACACCATAGCTACTACTACATCTAGCATCCTTTCTTGGCATTCAACCGTAACTGGTCTTTTAGAGGAATTGACGGCCAATGTAGGACTGCACTGATTGCATCTGGTACCTTAACAATACAGGAGGCTGCGGTGGTTGTGCTGCATGTAGTGTCCCTTTACCTCTATCTTGCAACTGTTAATTATCTTTTCTTAACTTATTCATAGGTTTCTCTCTTCTCAAGTTGCCCCTTGACTCTGCCATCCATTAGTGCCTTTCTTATCAATGTTCCTCTTATCCTATCAGTCAGAGATGTCAGTCTCTTTTCTACATTTTTTTCCCCTTATCCCTCCACCAACTAAAATCTTTTTTTCTGGCCATCAATCATCTTTTTTTTTTTCCATCAGTCATCTCTTTTTTTCGATCCACATGCTGAATTATCACTATTGGATCAAACAAACATGTCGGGCCATTGCGCTCGTAGTTTGCTTGGTTGTACGTCTTTATGGAACCTTGGAGCTATGGAATTCAGCTGAACAATCAATTAAGCTAAATTCATACAAATTTGGCAAAACTGAATGTTCAAGTCTAGTGTCTTATTTCTCTATTCCTCCCTTTGTTCTTCCACACACTAGGATCTCTTTTTCTACTCTTGTTCTTGTCCTGACATTCGCAAGTGTCTCTATTTTTCATTCTCACTCTTATCATGTCATCTTTTATTGTCTCTTTTCTACATTATATTCTCTATCTTCCGGTCATTGACTGTCTTTTTTCTACACTATATTCTCTATCTTACGGTCGTTGACTGTCTCTTTTCTCCATTATATTCCCTATCTTACGATCATTGACTGTCTCTTTTCTCCGTTATATTCCTAACTCTGTCATCCCCTACAGTCTCTGGCTTCCATCGCTACCCAATTTCCTCCTTGCTTTTCTTTCCAGTTATTGCAATGCCCTAACTCCAAAATATATATACTTCTTTTTTAATCCTTCTGCTTGTGTCCTAACATCCAAAACGGTTTTCTTATCTGCCCTCCACTGATGCTGCCAACTACCAGTGTCTCTGTCTTCACCATACCTGATTAAACTATCCACTAGTGTCTATCATCCTTTATTCTGATTTACACCAGAATGGCTCCAGTATAGTCTTTCTTTTAAAATTCTATCATCTTTTATTTTCCTGCCCTGGCCTTATCCGTAATTTAATTCTGCTATACTGTGCCCTACCCTGAACCCTGCACATTGTACCCATCATTCACTCACCCCATCAAACTTTTTTACTGCCCTTAGTCCAAGGACAGTTTCTGCCTAAGTGAATACTGCGTTGCAGTAGAGATAGAAAATTTCTGAGAGCAATGATGTCAGAGTAGATTAACCTAAAAGAACATTTAAAACTGATGTAATTTCAAAATATTTCCATTAGGTAAAAACATATGCTATTTTTATTGAAATAACTAGGTTCCCCAAACTCTTTATCTGTCCTCGATGGCACCTGAAGCATCATGTTTCCATGGGAACTGGTTGCCAAGCACGGAAGGCATCTAAAGAATGTGACGGGTAGGGCTGTGGATAAGAACGGGGGCTAAGGACAGCATGGAGGTGGAAGACAGAACAGGAAAGAGGAAATAATGAAATCTATAAACCAGATTACAAAAAAGAGGTGTAATAAAATTTGTCGGGTTTAATTGCCCAGCTGAATGAGATACATTTAGAAATAAAAGCAAGAACAGAAAACAATGGAGCAGTAAAAACAGAGAGGGATGTGGGTTTAAAGGGAAAATATTATGCATTACTTAACAGAGACTGGTTTTAATCCGCTTATTATTTCATTGACATTTGTTTTGAGTTGGTGCCAAATATTTGTGCTTTGTTAAAATTGGAAAAGTGTAGAAACCACATGTAACTCCTTATCGTCCAGCTTCAAGAAGAAATGGTGAGACATGTAAAGATAACATAATCAGTCAAATGTTGCAAGTAGCTCCATTCATACAAAACATGAATAAAACCACTCACACGTTTTATTAGAACTTGCCAGGCCTTCTGCACTGTACATCTTTCAATAGAAAAATTATATCTGAACTATATATCCTTTAAATCCTTGCTAGTGGGAGGTTTATAGGATATGCACATCTCTCCAATTAAGAACAAAAGGCCAATATTGCTTTGTAATTTGTAAAGAACGGCATTATGGAACTGGAAAATTTCCAGAGGCAGGATACAAAATTAATAAGGGGAATATGAGATTTATTTATAAAGAAACCACTGGAAAACTTGAACTTTATCTTAGTTTACTTTAAAAAAAAAAAGAAGCTATCTCAGAGGTAAATATTAAACATATTTAAATATATACTTAAATATATACAAGGCAAGTATAAACAGCTGTTTGATACCCTTTTCGTTAATACAAAATAGAATAGGTTATCCATTTAGAGTTGAAGACAGGAGATTTCATCTATGGCAGAGGAAATAGTGTTTCACTTGTGGCAATGGAAAGGGCTACTTACAGAAAGAACATCAACATCAAAGAACCAGAGTTGTTTTATCACTTCTTGGTTCTTGTAGATAGTTCTTGACAAAACTTTGGTAGAGATGCAGAGTCTAGAGACCCTCAAAATACATTAAAAGACGAAACACATTCATCTTAGAGTGTCTCATAAGCCAATATTAGTTGAAGAAAGTTGAGGGACTGCACACGTATTGTGTTGGAATCCTTTCAAGATGCCTCACAGGCCAAGGCTGCATAACTTCAATCCCAGAATGTAACAGAGACAATGGTCTCAGCACTTAGTGGTAAATCTAATACAGACTTTCTTGGACACAGAAAGAAATGTTTAGACTCAAATAAGTCTTTTTCAAGCCATAATATTAAAGATTGATACAGATTAATTTGAGTCAAAAACGCCCCTTTTCGTGTCCATTTATGACTGTATTGGATCTACCACTGATTGCCCGGACCTTTTACTTCTGTTACGTTAACCCAGGCATTAGACATCTTCTAGCCTATATATTAGCTCCGTGTGCACCAACGGCTCAGGTTTCTCTACCTATACTGCTAGGTAAACACTTCCTTATTAGAAATAACTGACAGATGCTCAACTCTATCTTAAAAATACATTAAAGTGGTCTTACCTTCTTTAGGAGTAAATTAAGAAAATGTCTACATAATAATAGTTAGTGAAATATATCCTTTAGGAGAGGTGTTTGTATTTGTGTTCTAATGTCATACTTGCACTACGGTTTATTGTCTTGAAGGTAATACCTTTTAACAACTTTAAATGAACACATCTCTAATCAATGAAATGTAATTTTAGTGAGTGGATTTCAAAATATCACACACAGGTAGAGACTTGATTTCAATTCGTACCAGGTAAGGATTTATTGCAAACTGTTTTAGCCAATTTCAATCAGTACATTTTTATTAGGGATATTAAAATTAAAACAAATTTTGTCTTGAGGTATTTTAATGTTTTACAATAAAAGAAATCACTGCCTCTGGCATAAGCTTGAGGTTTATAGAATAAATGTACATTACTGTATATTAATGTGTGTGCATAGAGGCCAATTTCCATTTCACTGGAGAATCCTTTGTGAAGGATTTGTATGCAAAGCACATTGTGATACTTTCATGTTTACCTTATCTTCTCATTGGGGATTTCATGTTATGGGAGATTTTGAAGACCTTCAGTTGTAGAATATTCAGTCAATTAATACATAAAAGTGCTGAGTGTGAGCTGCAAATCATCTCATAACTGCCTAGAGATGTTTTAAAAGGGGAACTGGAAACTAAGCTATTGAGTAAAACACTAGAAATGACTGATTGTGCATTTTTTTCATGTGATGTTCTATAGTCTCGTAACTGTCTATTATAGAATTATCAAACTGGCCTCACACTCCAATGGATAACAAAATAGATGAGAGCAAACACCAAAAACAGTGAATACTACCACTTCAATTATTGAGAGTAGTAGATACACCATAGACACTGTGAATCGGCAGTGGCTATCCTGGTTTTGTGCTGCCATAGGCAGGACAAAACTCAGGCACCCCCCACCCCCCGCGCCTCCCCCACCCAACCCTTCCCCCCTGCCCTGCCTTCTAAATACACAAACACACATTCACTGACAGATATGCATGCACTAGCTAACAGAAACACACTCACACACTCACTAACAGACACACACACACACACACTAACAGACACACACTCACTAACAGACACACACTCACTCACCAACAGACAAACACACACTCAGTAACAGACACACAGACACACACTCACTCACTAGCAGACACTCACACTCACTAACAGACACACACACATTCACTAACAGACACACACACACTAACAGACACACACACACTCACTAATAGACACACACACACACACACACTAACAGACACACACACTAACAGACAAACACACACTCACTAACAGACACACGCACACACTAACAGACACACACTAACATACACACACACACACTAACATACAAACACACACTCACTAACAGACAAACAAACACTAACAGACACACACTAACAGACACACACACTCACTAACACACACACACACACTAACATACACAGGCACACACTAACAGACACAGACACACACTGACAGACATACACACACACTCACTCACATTAACACACTCACTTTTTTTAACCCCCCCCCAGCCTCTTTACCTTTGGGGGGTTCTCAAATTGGGGGGGTTCTCCCTCTCCCTGGGGTCTAGTGGATACTGGGCGGTCGGTCGGCCGGGCTGCGCTGGTGAGGGAGCACTTTCCCCTGAGCTGTCTGCTCAGCTCCCTCATGCGCATCACTCTGCGGCTCACGTGGGAGCTGAGCAAAGAGCTCAGGGGAAAGTTCTCCCTCGCCAGCGCTGCCCGCCCGCCCGCGCAGCTTGTCAGTTAGCCGCAAGGCTAACAAGACATTTGCCCTTGGCATTTAGGGGCATCTTTTTTTGCCGACGCCCCTGAAAAATGTCGCCCAAGGCAAATTCCTTGTTTGCCTTTCGGCTAATACGTCCCTGTGTATCGGTATGATCGTAGGTAGAATCTTCCATAGATACACATCTATTGGGAAAAATATAAGAAATAGTGTAATACAATTAACACAATTAGAGGGTGGGGGTGGTAGAAAACTCACAAGATGTAGATGAATTCAGGCATGTCTCCCTTAATATTAGGGTAATGGTGAAGTTATTGAAGACCTCCAGCGATGGAATTCTGGATATATGACGAATCTTCTTGGCCACTCAAATCAAAGAAGAAAATAAATAGTGCAGGTTGTATAAAAGTATAACAATTTCTTTTATATATTGCACTTACAATGTTTCTGAGAAAAAAAAAAATGTCTCCACACCAAGGTGTGATCCACGTGTTTTAGCCGGTAAAATCACAGCAACGATTACAGACAGCAAATCTAAAAAATAAATAAAACGTAATGAAAAATAAAAATAATAATAAAAAATAAAAATAAAAAATAAAAAATAAAAATAATAATAAATAAATAAAAATAAATACAAAATAAAAATAAGTATATATCTGAAAAATAGATAACAAGCAAATCGCTGTTGTCATGCCCAACACCTTTACAAAATGGCACAAGTATATACTGCATCAATAGCAGATATATCATATGAAGGTAGAATGCGAAAATCTTTCTCTATATGCAAGGGCACCCATACCATCAAAGATCCACAATAGTCTAGAATAGTATATCTGTAATTGGGAAAAGAATATTAGTTAATTGATTATTAAAGAGGTGCATTGAAAAAAAGAAAAGAAGAAATGTGTGAAGGGAAACTGGAACTTTTTAAGTCACCCAAGAAAAACAATTTATCAAAACAGGATTAAATGAGTCCATCTAAGTCTATTTCCTGATTTAGACCGTACTTCAAGGTTTTTAGATTAAAGATCCATTGGGCTTCTTTAGTGTTTAATGTGGTTTCAATGTTTCCTCCTCTCCAATGTCTTTCTATCTTGGGATCTCTGTTTCCAGCAAAACTTTCCTCAAGATTCCTTTAGACCACTATATCAAACATGGTCCAACAATTTATTGGGAAAAGGGTTTAAAAAAAACAAACAGGTCAAAAATAAATACATACAGCAGCACTAACGCGTTCCAACCTCAATTCGGTCTTTCTCAAAGTGCAGCAGTTTATTCCTGGCACAGCCAGAGCACACATGGTAATGTAAGAGGAGAAACTAAAGCATTGTTCAATGATATAAAAAGTCAGATCTTATTTATTAACATGATGATTGACAGGAGCCAACATAGAGGCACTCAGTTCCAATATAAAGGTAAATGTGGCATGTACATTCTTACATTTAATTTCGTTTTTCAGATCTCGCACACATTAGTAGAATATAGGGGATAAGTCCAACATAATATTACAAATCATGGACTTTGACATTTCCTGTTTAAATATCAACTTTGATGCAACAATCCAGAACAGTTACTTGGAAAGGGTGGGTACTCATATCTGATTAAAATATTTTATTCTTCAATCCCGTCACGAGAAATGCTTTTGGTGTTAATTTTCATTAAGCAGTGTGACAAGCTGCCTTTTGTCACTGGCTTTTTATGTGACCAGCTGCCCTTTGCCCCTGGCTTTTGGAGGAGCCTGATTGTCAGCCTCCTGCCTTATGGCCCTTTAAAAACATTATTTGGGCCTATTGGATTGTAACAAGCAGGAGTTTGTAAATGGTCAATATGTGTCAGCACTCTTACACTTACCTTGGCCGTCCGCTGATATGCCAAAGCCGGGATCCGGTGGACCACTGTTCCTACGCAGCATGAGGCTCCACTCAGCCTCAGGGCCGCCGGCCGCTGTGCACGTGTGCCATCATCATGACATCGGGAGAGTTCTATGCAAAAGAGCTTGGCACACACGTACCTTTTGGGGACATGACTATGTTAACCACACTCCCAACCATATAAAAGCCCAGTCTGCCCAAAGCACAGTGCCCTGTTGTGGTTCTTAGTGTTCCTTGTGTCACTAGTGTCCCTATAGTGCATTCCTTTGTGGGATGTCTTTGGTTTTGACCCAGCTTCCTCTCGACGTTTCTGTTTTCTGGCTCTCTTGACTCGGCTTTGTCTCTCCTACTTGAGTATTTCTTGCTTCCTATGCTTAGCAATCTTAAAATGCTTAAAATCTATGTTTAGGAATCTTCTTTCTGTCTCTATTCTCTCTTGGTGGGTTTTTACTCTGCGTGTTGGGTTGCACGTTACAATATGTAGATCAGATTCTTGAAATTACAGATTTCAGACAGTTCTGATTAGAATTACAACACGAGCGCTTGTATCAAACTAATACAAAAATCTTGACTATTCAAATATGATTAAAACAAATGTGCATATACACACATATATAGTGAGCGAGTGTGTGTGTGTGTGTGTGGCATGTTTGCATCTATAGTAGTGTTTGTAAATGCCTGAATACATGTCTACGTATGTTTGTGTGTGCTTGTGTGTGTGTGTTGTGTTTGCATGTGTAGTAGTGTTTATAAATGCCTGAATACATGTCTATGTTTGTGTGTGTGTGTGCTTGTGTATGTGCATCGTGTTTGCATGTGTAGTAGTGTTTGTAAATGCCTGAATACATGTCTATGTTTGTGTGTGTGTGTGTGTGCTTGTGTGTGTGCATTGTGTTTGCATGTATAGTAGTGTTTGTAAATGCCTGAATACATGTCTATGTTTGTGTGTGTGTGTGCTTGTGTGTGTGCATTGTGTTTGCATGTATAGTAGTGTTTGTAAATGCCTGAATACATGTCTATGTTTGTGTGCGTGTGCTTGTGCTTACCTTAATGTTGTGACAGTTGAAGGTTTAAATGTTCCCAGACAATACTATAAACTTTCAGTCTACATTATGACTTATTCTGAAGAGCCTGTATCGTTTACACTTCCATTATTTTATATGTCTTTGTGGTTGTGCTCGATCCCTCCTGTTCATTTTAATGAGTTTGAAATGTTGTGGATGCTAACTGCATTGTACACTTTGCATATAATATTCAAAGCCTGCTCAGTGGGGACTTGTCAGGGAGATTGCTAAAATTTACCTACATGCAAAACTTTCCAGGTGATTATGGGATAGTAAAAGGCAGCTGCTTGGCTTATGTGCTGTTATAAATTAGTGGAGCATGATGTTCTGAGCTGCCCTTGACTTCTCGGTTTGTTAAAAGAATATTCGTTTCACGGAGCTGTAGTTTAAGACTTGCTGGATGTAGATTCAGTCCGTGTTTTATTCTTTCTAAACGCAATAAAACTCTGGCATCAATAAGTCCATGATATTTATTTGTTACATTTCTAAACATTCAATCACTACACAACAATCCCAAGTATCCCTTTGTATTATACAGAGGATACCCAATGGTGACCTGGTTATTGTGGGAATAAAATACTGCCAAGGGATTCAGAACTAATGAAACAGGAAGCAAAAATACGTTTTGTTGGGTGCTTTCAGAACCCAGATATGGCTTTAGTTTCTTTAAACCATAATGCACCAGTTTCTATTTTTAAATTACATGATTTGTATGCTAATTTGTATTTAAATTATATATTGATGAAAATAGAATATTTAAGGTTCTATGAGCAAGGCTTGTATAACATATATGATTTTCTCTATTTAGATCTATGATACATTTTTGAAAGCTATGAAATTTTCGACATACCTGTCATTCTATGAGTTCCAGGTCGTCACTCTTTATCTTCGGTTACAATGTTATTTGGCCGAATAGAGTGACCATTGCATGTGTTTGCACAGAAGGGCAAGGAATAAAGGCCCTGATTGACCCGAGTCCAATGTATAAAAATACTTTGTTTCCCCCTCCAATTGAAGACTGCAGCGCTTTGCTGGTTGAACTCTTTCACATCTCCCAAGTGTCCCTCTTTGGGGACACTTGGATCCCTCTTTTCGCTCCTAATGTGTCTGAGTGTATAACAGAGCTCCACAGCCATAATACTCCCAGTAATGTGTCTGAGTGTATAACAGAGCTCCCCAGCAACAATACTCCCAGGAATGTGTCTGAGTGTATAACAGAGCTCCACAGCAATAATACTCCCAGTAATGTGTCTGAGTGTATAACAGAGCTCCCCAGCAATAATACTCCCAGTAATGTGTCTGAGTGTATAACAGAGCTCCACAGCAATAATACTCCCAGTAATGTGTCTGAGTGTATAACAGAGCTCCCCAGCAATAATACTCCCAGTAATGTGTCTGAGTGTATAACAGAGCTCCACAGCAATAATACTCCCAGTAATGTGTCTGAGTGTATAACAGAGCTCCACAGTAATAATACTCCCAGTAATGTGTCTGAGTGTATAACAGAGCTCCACAGCAATAATACTCCCAGTAATGTGTCTGAGTGTATAACAGAGCTCCACAGCAATATTACTTCCAGTAATATGTCTGAGTGTATAACAGAGCTCCACAGCAATAATACTCCCAGTAATGTGTCTGAGTGTATAACAGAGCTCCACAGCAATAATACTCCCAGTAATGTGTCTGAATGTATAACAGAGCCCCACAGCAATAATACTCCCAGTAATGTGTCTGAGTGTATAACAGAGCTCCACAGCAATAATACTTCCAGTAATGTGTCTGAGTGTATAACAGAGCTCCACAGCAATAATACTCCCAGTAATGTGTCTGAGTGTATAACAGAGCTCCACAGCAATAATACTCCCAGTAATGTGTCTGAGTGTATAACAGAGCCCCACAGCAATAATACTTCCAGTAATGTGTCTGAGTGTATAACAGAGCTCCACAGCAATAATACTCCCAGTAATGTGTCTGAATGTATAACAGAGCCCCACAGCAATAATACTCCCAGTAATGTGTCTGAGTGTATAACAGAGCTCCACAGCAATAATACTTCCAGTAATGTGTCTGGGTGTATAACAGAGCTCCACAGCAATAATACTAACAGTAATGTGTCTGAGTGTATAACAGAGCTCCACAGCAATAATACTTCCAGTAATGTGTCTGAGTGTATAACAGAGCTCCACAGCAATAATACTCCCAGTAATGTGTCTGAATGTATAACAGAGCCCCACAGCAATAATACTCCCTGTAATGTGTCTGAGTGTATAACAGAGCTCCACAGCAATAATACTTCCAGTAATGTGTCTGAGTGTATAACAGAGCTCCACAGCAATAATACTCCCAGTAATGTGTCTGAATGTATAACAGAGCCCCACAGCAATAATACTCCCAGTAATGTGTCTGAGTGTATAACAGAGCTCCACAGCAATAATACTTCCAGTAATGTGTCTGAGTGTATAACAGAGCTCCACAGCAATAATACTTCCAGTAATGTGTCTGAGTGTATAACAGAGCTCCACAACAATAATACTCCCAGTAATGTGTCTGAGTGTATAACAGAGCTCCACAGCAATAATACTCCCAGTAATGTGTCTGAGTGTATAACAGAGCTCCACAGCAATAATACTCCCAGTAATGTGTCTGAGTGTATAACAGAGCTCCACAGCAATAACACTCCCAGTAATGTGTCTGAGTGTATAACAGAGCTCCACAGCAATAATACTCCCAGTAATGTGTCTGAGTGTATAACAGAGTTCCACAGTAATAACACTCCCAGTAATGTGTCTGAGTGTATAACAGAGCTCCACAGCAATAATACTCCCAGTAATGTGTCTGAGTGTATAACAGAGCTCCACAGCAATAATACTCCCAGTAATGTGTCTGAGTGTATAACAGGGCTCCACAGCAATAATACTCCCAGTAATGTGTCTGAGTGTATAACAGAGCTCCACAGCAATAATACTCCCAGTAATGTGTCTGAGTGTATAACAGAGTTCCACAGCAATAATACTCCCAGTAATGTGTCCGAGTGTATAACAGAGCTCCACATCAATAATACTCCCAGTAATGTGTCTGGGTGTATAACAGAGCTCCACAGCAATAATACTCCCAGTAATGTGTATGTGTGTATAACAGAGCTCCACAGCAATAATACTCCCAGTAATGTGTCTGGGTGTATAACAGAGCTCCACAGCAATAATACTCCCAGTAATGTGTCTGAGTGTATAACAGAGCTCCACAGCAATAATACTCCCAGTAATGTGTCTGAGTGTATAACAGAGTTCCACAGCAATAATACTCCCAGTAATGTGTCTGAGTGTATAACAGAGCTCCACATCAATAATACTCCCAGTAATGTGTCTGAGTGTATAACAGAGCTCCACAGCAATAATACTCCCAGTAATGTGTCTGAGCGTATAACAGAGCTCCACATCAATAATACTCCCAGTAATGTGTATGGGTGTATAACAGAGCTCCACAGCAATAATACTCCCAGTAATGTGTCTGTGTGTATAACAGAGCTCCACAGCAATAATACTCCCAGTAATGTGTCTGTGTGTATAACAGAGCTCCACAGCAATAATACTCCCAGTAATGTGTCTGAGTGTATAACAGCTCCACAGCAATAATACTCCCAGTAATGTGTCTGTGTGTATAACAGAGCTCCACAGCAATAATACTCCCAGTAATGTGTCTGAGTGTATAACAGAGCTCCACAGCAATAATACTCCCAGTAATGTGTCTGAGTGTATAACAGAGCTCCACATCAATAATACTCCCAGTAATGTGTCTGAGTGTATAACAGAGCTCCACATCAATAATACTCCCAGTAATGTGTCTGAGTGTATAACAGAGCTCCACAGCAATAATACTCCCAGTAATGTGTCTGTTTGTATAACAGAGCTCCACAGCAATAATACTCCCAGTAATGTGTCTGGGTGTATAACAGAGCTCCACAGCAATAATACTCCCAGTAATGTGTCTGAGTGTATAACAGAGCTCCGCAGCAATAATACCCCCAGTAATGTGTCTGAGTGTATAACAGAGCCCCACAGTAATAATACTCCCAGTAATGTGTCTGAGTGTATAACAGAGCTCCACCGCAATAATACTCCCAGTAATGTGTCTGAGTGTATAACAGAGCTCCACAGCAATAATACTCCCAGTAATGTGTCTGAATGTATAACAGAGCTCCACAGTAATAATACTCCCAGTAATGTGACTGAGTGTATAACAGAGCTCCACAGCAATAATACTCCCAGTAATGTGTCTGAGTGTATAACAGAGCTTCACAGTAATAATACTCCCAGTAATGTGTCTGAGTGTATAACAGAGCTCCACAGTAATAATACTCCCAGTAATGTGTCTGAGTGTATAACAGAGCTCCACAGTAATAATACTCCCAGTAATGTGTCTGAGTGTATAACAGAGCTCCACAGTAATAATACTCACAGTAATGTGTCTGAGTGTATAACAGAGCTCCACATCAATAATACTCCCAGTAATGTGTCTGAGTGTATAACAGAGCTCCACATCAATAATACTCCCAGTAATGTGTCTGAGTGTATAACAGAGCTCCACAGCAATAATACTCCCAGTAATGTGTCTGTGTGTATAACAGAGCTCCACAGCAATAATACTCCCAGTAATGTGTCTGGGTGTATAACAGAGCTCCACAGCAATAATACTCCCAGTAATGTGTCTGAGTGTATAACAGAGCTCCGCAGCAATAATACTCCCAGTAATGTGTCTGAGTGTATAACAGAGCCCCACAGTAATAATACTCCCAGTAATGTGTCTGAGTGTATAACAGAGCTCCACCGCAATAATACTCCCAGTAATGTGTCTGAGTGTATAACAGAGCTCCACAGCAATAATACTCCCAGTAATGTGTCTGAATGTATAACAGAGCTCCACAGTAATAATACTCCCAGTAATGTGACTGAGTGTATAACAGAGCTCCACAGCAATAATACTCCCAGTAATGTGTCTGAGTGTATAACAGAGCTTCACAGTAATAATACTCCCAGTAATGTGTCTGAGTGTATAACAGAGCTCCACAGTAATAATACTCCCAGTAATGTGTCTGAGTGTATAACAGAGCTCCACAGTAATAATACTCCCAGTAATGTGTCTGAGTGTATAACAGAGCTCCACAGTAATAATACTCACAGTAATATGTCTAAGTGTATAACAGAGCTCCATAGCAATAATACTCCTAGTAATGTGTCTGAGTGTATAACAGAGCTCCACAGCAATAATACTCCCAGTAATGTGTTTGAGTGTATAACAGAGCTCCACAGCAATAATACTCCCAGTAATGTGTCTGATTGTATCACAGAGCTCTGCAGCAATAGTACTCCCATTAATGTGTTTGAATGTATAACAGAGCTCCACAGCAATAATACTCCCAGTAATGTGTCTGAGTGTATAACAGAGCTCCGCAGCAATAATACTCCCAGTAATGTGTCTGAGTGTATAACAGAGCTCCACAGCAATAATACTCCCAATAATGTGTCTGAGTGTATAACAGAGCTCCACAGTAATAATACTCCCAATAATGTGTCTGAGTGTATAACAGAGCTCCACAGCAATAATACTCCCAGTGATGTGTCTGAGTATATAACAAAGCTTCACAGCAATAATACTCCCAGTAATTTCTATGAGTGTATAACATAGCTCTGCAGCAATAATACTCCCAGTAATGTGTCTGAGTGTATAACAGAGCTCCACATTAATAATACTCCCAGTAATGTGTCTGATTGTATCACAGAACTCTGCAGCAATAGTACTCCCATTAATGTGTTTGAATGTATAACAGAGCTCCACAGCAATAATACTCCCAGTAATGTGTCTGAGTGTATAACAGAGCTCCGCAGCAATAATACTCCCAGTAATGTGTCTGAGTGTATAACAGAGCTCCACAGCAATACTACTCCCAATAATGTGTCTGAGTGTATAACAGAGCTCCACAGCAATAATACTCCCAGTGATGTGTCTGAGTATATAACAAAGCTTCACAGCAATAATACTCCCAGTAATTTGTATGAGTGTATAACAGAGCTCTGCAGCAATAATACTCCCAGTAATGTGTCTGAGTGTATAACAGAGCTCCACATTAATAATACTCCCAGTAATGTGTCTGATTGTATCACAGAGCTCTGCAGCAATAGTACTCCCATTAATGTGTTTGAATGTATAACAGAGCTCCACAGCAATAATACTCCCAGTAATGTGTCTGAGTGTATAACAGAGCTCCGCAGCAATAATACTCCCAGTAATGTGTCTGAGTGTATAACAGAGCTCCACAGCAATAATACTCCCAATAATGTGTCTGAGTGTATAACAGAGCTCCACAGTAATAATACTCCCAATAATGTGTCTGAGTGTATAACCGAGCTCCACAGCAATAATACTCCCAGTGATGTGTCTGAGTATATAACAAAGCTTCACAGCAATAATACTCCCAGTAATTTGTATGAGTGTATAACAGAGCTCTGCAGCAATAATACTCCCAGTAATGTGTCTGAGTGTATAACAGAGCTCCACAGTAATAATACTCCCAGTAATGTGTCTGAGTGTATAACAGAGCTCCACAACAATAATACTCCCAGTAATGTGTCTGAGTGTATAACAGAGCTGCACAGCAATAATACTCCCAGTAATGTGTCTGAGTGTATAACAGAGCTCATCAGTAATAATACTCACAGTAATGTGTCTGAGTGTATAATAGAGCTCCACAGCAATAATACTCCCAGTAATGTGTCTGAGTGTATAACAGAGCTCCACATTAATAATACTCCCAATAATGTGTCTGAGTGTATAACAGAGCTCCACAGCAATAATACTCCCAATAATGTGTTATAACAGAGCTCCACAGCAATAATACTCCCAGTAATGTGTCTGAGTGTATAACAGAGCTCCACAGTAATAATACTCCCCGTAATGTGTCTGAGTGTATAACAGAGCTCCACAGCAATAATACTCCCAATAATGTGTTATAACAGAGCTCCACAGTAATAATACTCCCCGTAATGTGTCTGAGTGTATAACAGAGCTTCACAGCAATAATAATCCCAGTAATGTGTCTGAGTATATAACAGAGCTCCACAGTAATAATACTCCCAGTAATGTGTCTGAGTGTATAACAGAGCTCCACAGTAATAATACTCCCAGTAATGTGTCTGAGTGTATAACAGAGCTCCACAGTAATAATACTCACAGTAATATGTCTAAGTGTATAACAGAGCTCCATAGCAATAATACTCCTAGTAATGTGTCTGAGTGTATAACAGAGCTCCACAGCAATAATACTCCCAGTAATGTGTTTGAGTGTATAACAGAGCTCCACAGCAATAATACTCCCAGTAATGTGTCTGAGTGTATAACAGAGCTCCACAGCAATAATACTCCCAGTAATGTGTCTGGGTGTATAACAGAGCTCCACATTAATAATACTCCCAGTAATGTGTCTGATTGTATCACAGAGCTCTGCAGCAATAGTACTCCCATTAATGTGTTTGAATGTATAACAGAGCTCCACAGCAATAATACTCCCAGTAATGTGTCTGAGTGTATAACAGAGCTCCGCAGGAATAATACTCCCAGTAATGTGTCTGAGTGTATAACAGAGCTCCACAGCAATAATACTTCCAATAATGTGTCTGAGTGTATAACAGAGCTCCACAGTAATAATACTCCCAATAATGTGTCTGAGTGTATAACAGAGCTCCACAGCAATAATACTCCCAGTGATGTGTCTGAGTATATAACAAAGCTTCACAGCAATAATACTCCCAGTAATTTGTATGAGTGTATAACAGAGCTCTGCAGCAATAATACTCCCAGTAATGTGTCTGAGTGTATAACAGAGCTCCACATTAATAATACTCCCAGTAATGTGTCTGATTGTATCACAGAGCTCTGCAGCAATAGTACTCCCATTAATGTGTTTGAATGTATAACAGAGCTCCACAGCAATAATACTCCCAGTAATGTGTCTGAGTGTATAACAGAGCTCCGCAGCAATAATGCTCCCAGTAATGTGTCTGAGTGTATAACAGAGCTCCACAGCAATAATACTCCCAATAATGTGTCTGAGTGTATAACAGAGCTCCACAGCAATAATACTCCCAGTGATGTGTCTGAGTATATAACAAAGCTTCACAGCAATAATACTCCCAGTAATTTGTATGAGTGTATAACAGAGCTCTGCAGCAATAATACTCCCAGTAATGTGTCTGAGTGTATAACAGAGCTCCACATTAATAATACTCCCAGTAATGTGTCTGATTGTATCACAGAGCTCTGCAGCAATAGTACTCCCATTAATGTGTTTGAATGTATAACAGAGCTCCACAGCAATAATACTCCCAGTAATGTGTCTGAGTGTATAACAGAGCTCCGCTGCAATAATACTCCCAGTAATGTGTCTGAGTGTATAACAGAGCTCCACAGCAATAATACTCCCAATAATGTGTCTGAGTGTATAACAGAGCTCCACAGTAATAATACTCCCAATAATGTGTCTGAGTGTATAACAGAGCTCCACAGCAATAATACTCCCAGTGATGTGTCTGAGTATATAACAAAGCTTCACAGCAATAATACTCCCAGTAATTTGTATGAGTGTATAACAGAGCTCTGCAGCAATAATACTCCCAGTAATGTGTCTGAGTGTATAACAGAGCTCCACAGTAATAATACTCCCAGTAATGTGTCTGAGTGTATAACAGAGCTCCACAACAATAATACTCCCAGTAATGTGTCTGAGTGTATAACAGAGCTGCACAGCAATAATACTCCCAGTAATGTGTCTGAGCGTATAACAGAGCTCATCAGTAATAATACTCACAGTAATGTGTCTGAGTGTATAACAGAGCTCCACAGCAATAATACTCCCAGTAATGTGTCTGAGTGTATAACAGAGCTCCACATTAATAATACTCCCAATAATGTGTCTGAGTGTATAACAGAGCTCCACAGCAATAATACTCCCAATAATGTGTTATATCAGAGCTCCACAGCAATAATAATCCCAGTAATGTGTCTGAGTGTATAACAGAGCTCCACAGTAATAATACTCCCCGTAATGTGTCTGAGTGTATAACAGAGCTCCACAGCAATAATACTCCCAATAATGTGTTATAACAGAGCTCCACAGTAATAATAATCCCCGTAATGTGTCTGAGTGTATAACAGAGCTTCACAGCAATAATAATCCCAGTAATGTGTCTGAGTATATAACAGAGCTCCACAGTAATAATACTCCCAGTAATGTGTCTGAGTGTATAACAGAGCTCCTCAGCAATAATACTCCCAGTAATGTGTCTGAGTGTATAACAGAGCCCCACAGTAATAATACTCCCAGTAATGTGTCTGAGTGTATAACAGAGCTTCACAGCAATAATACTCCCAGTAATGTGTCTGGGTGTATAACAGAGCTTCACAGCAATAATACTCCCAGTAATGTGTCTGAGCGTATAACAGAGCTCCACAGCAATAATACTCCCAGTAATGTGTCTGAGTGTATAACAGAGCCCCAAAGCAATAATACTCCCAGTAATGTGTCTGAGTGTATAACAGAGCTTCACAGCAATAATACTCCCAGTAATGTGTCTGGGTGTATAACAGAGCTTCACAGCAATAATACTCCCAGTAATGTGTCTGAATGTATAACAGAGCTCCACAGCAATAATACTCCCAATAATGTGTTATAACAGAGCTCCACAGCAATAATACTCCCAGTAATGTGTCTGAGTGTATAACAGAGCTCCACAGTAATAATACTCCCCGTAATGTGTCATATGTATAACAGAGCTCCACAGCAATAATACTCCCAATAATGTGTTATAACAGAGCTCCACAGTAATAATACTTCCCGTAATGTGTCTGAGTGTATAACAGAGCTTCACAGCAATAATACTCCCAGTAATGTGTCTGAGTATATAACAGAGCTCCACAGTAATAATACTCCCAGTAATGTGTCTGAGTGTATAACAGAGCTCTGCAGCAATAATACTCCCAGTAATGTGTCTGAGTGTATAACAGAGCTCCACAGTAATAATACTCCCATAATGTGTCTGAGTGTATAACAGAGCTCCACAACAATAATACTCCCAGTAATGTGTCTGAGTGTATAACAGAGCTGCACAGCAATAATACTCCCAGTAATGTGTCTGAGCGTATAACAGAGCTCATCATTAATAATACTCACAGTAATGTGTCTGAGTGTATAACAGAGCTCCACAGCAATAATACTCCCAGTAATGTGTCTGAGTGTATAACAGAGCTCCACATTAATAATACTCCCAATAATGTGTCTGAGTGTATAACAGAGCTCCACAGCAATAATACTCCCAATAATGTGTTATAACAGAGCTCCACAGCAATAATACTCCCAGTAATGTGTCTGAGTGTATAACAGAGCTCCACAGTAATAATACTCCCCGTAATGTGTCTGAGTGTATAACAGAGCTCCACAGCAATAATACTCCCAATAATGTGTTATAACAGAGCTCCACAGTAATAATACTCCCCGTAATGTGTCTGAGTGTATAACAGAGCTTCACAGCAATAATAATCCCAGTAATGTGTCTGAGTATATAACAGAGCTCCACAGTAATAATACTCCCAGTAATGTGTCTGAGTGTATAACAGAGCTCCACAGCAATAATACTCCCAGTAATGTGTCTGAGTGTATAACAGAGCCCCAAAGTAATAATACTCCCAGTAATGTGTCTGAGTGTATAACAGAGCTTCACAGCAATAATACTCCCAGTAATGTGTCTGGGTGTATAACAGAGCTTCACAGCAATAATACTCCCAGTAATGTGTCTGAGCGTATAACAGAGCTCCACAGCAATAATACTCCCAGTAATGTGTCTGAGTGTATAACAGAGCCCCACAGCAGTAATACTCTAAGTAATGTGTCTGAGTGTATAACAGAGCCCCACAGCAATAATACTCCCAGTAATGTGTCTGAGTGTATAACAGAGCTTCACAGCAATAATACTCCCAGTAATGTGTCTGGGTGTATAACAGAGCTTCACAGCATTAATACTCCCAGTAATGTGTCTGAGTGTATAACAGAGCTCCACAGCAATAATACTCCCAATAATGTGTTATAACAGAGCTCCACAGCAATAATACTCCCAGTAATGTGTCTGAGTGTATAACAGAGCTCCACAGTAATAATACTCCCCGTAATGTGTCTGAGTGTATAACAGAGCTCCACAGCAATAATACTCCCAATAATGTGTTATAACAGAGCTCCACAGTAATAATACTTTCCGTAATGTGTCTGAGTGTATAACAGAGCTTCACAGCAATAATACTCCCAGTAATGTGTCTGAGTATATAACAGAGCTCCACAGTAATAATACTCCCAGTAATGTGTCTGAGTGTATAACAGAGCTCCACAGCAATAATACTCCCAGTAATGTGTCTGAGTGTATAACAGAGCCCCACAGTAATAATACTCCCAGTAATGTGTCTGAGTGTATAACAGAGCCCCACAGTAATAATACTCCCAGTAATGTGTCTGAGTGTATAACAGAGCCCCACAGTAATAATACTCCCAGTAATGTGTCTGAGTGTATAACAGAGCTTCACAGCAATAATACTCCGAGTAATGTGTCTGGGTGTATAACAGAGCTTCACAGCAATAATACTCCCAGTAATGTGTCTGAGTGTATAACAGAGCTCCACAGCAATAATACTCCGAGTAATGTGTCTGGGTGTATAACAGAGCTTCACAGCAATAATACTCCCAGTAATGTGTCTGAGTGTATAACAGAGCTCCACAGCAATAATACTCCCAGTAATGTGTCTGAGTGTATAACAGAGCCCCACATCAATAATACTCCCAGTAATGTGTCTGGGTGTATAACAGAGCTTCACAGCAATAATACTCCCAGTAATGTGTCTGAGTGTATAACAGAGCTACACAGCAATAATACCTTCAGTAATGTGTCTGAGTGTATAACAGAGCTCCACAGCAATAATACTCCCAATAATGTGTTATAACAGAGCTCCGCAGCAATAATACTCCCAGTAATGTGTCTGAGTGTGTAACAGAGCTCTGCAGCAATAATACTCCCAGTAATGTGTCTGAGTGTATAACAGAGCTCCACAGCAATAATACTCCCAGTAATGTGTCTGAGTGTGTAACAGAGCTCCACAGCAATAATACTCCCAATAATGTGTTATAACAGAGCTCCGCAGCAATAATACTCCCAGTAATGTGTCTGAGTGTGTAACAGAGCTCTGCAGCAATAATACTCCCAGTAATGTGTCTGAGTGTATAACAGAGCTCCACAGCAATAATACTCCCAGTAATGTGTCTGAGTGTGTAACAGAGCTCTGCAGCAATAATACTCCCAGTAATGTGTCTGAGTGTATAACAGAGTTCCACAGCAATAATACTCCCAGTAATGTGTCTGAGTGTATAACAGAGCTCCACAGTAATAAAACTCCCAGGAATGTGTCTGAGTGTACAACAGAGCTCTGCAGCAATAATACTCGCAGTAATGTGTCTGAGTGTATAACAGAGCTCCACAGCAATAATACTCCCAGTAATGTGTCTGAGTGTATAACAGAGCTCCACAGCAATAATACTCCCAGTAATGTGTCTGAGTGTATAACAGAGCTCCACAGTAATAATACTCCCAGTAATGTGTCTGAGTGTATAACAGAGCTCCACAGCAATAATACTCCCAGTAATGTGTCTGAGTGTATAACAGAACTCCACAGCAATAATACTCCCAGTAATGTGTCTGAGTGTATAACAGAGCTCCACAGCAAGAATACTCCCAGCAATGTGTCTGAGTGTATAACAGAGCTCCACAGCAATAATACTCCCAGTAATGTGTCTGAGTGTATAACAGAGCCCCACAGCAATAATACTCCCAGTAATGTGTCTGATTGTATAACAGAGCCCCACAGTAATAATACTCCCAGTAATGTGTCTGAGTGTATAACAGAGCCCCACAGTAATAATACTCCCAGTAATGTGTCTGAGTGTATAACAGAGCTCCACAGCAAGAATACTCCCAGCAATGTGTCTGAGTGTATAACAGAGCTCCACAGCAATAATACTCCCAGTAATGTGTCTGAGTGTATAACAGAGCTCCACAGCAAGAATACTCCCAGCAATGTGTCTGAGTGTATAACAGAGCCCCACAGCAATAATACTCCCAGTAATGTGTCTTTAAACTACAATAAATGTGTTTGGAAATCAGTCTGTGTAAATCAGATACATTGTTGTTGTTCTAAATTCAGTTTAAGTTGCATAAATTGTTATTAGTAAGTCACCTAAAATGTCCCTGGCCACATCCCCACTTTCACTCCTAAAATTAAAGTGTCCTATTTGATCATTGGAAATCTGGGAGGCATGTTATTGTGTACGTTCCCTCGGACACAGTTTGCCATGATGGGCGTTGCTCTCAAACTTGGCTCCACTTGTACTAATTTAAAAGGGAATGTAGCTGCCTGTAGGAGAAGTATCTCGAGCTGCCCCTCTGCGTCTCTATACAAACAAAATAAAGCTCCTTGTTTTCTCAGCTTAGCAAATCAGGTACTTGCTTTTGCCAGGGCGAGCAATGCAGTGGAGCTAAGTTTTAAAAAAACAACCCAAAAAAACACCTGTTTACCTTTGGTGCACATGCATGCTTTGGGTGCATGCATGCATACTCTGTTATCTACCAATGCAATTCTGCATTTTGCAGTCCCATGCACATGCATGCCCCATTCCCACTGCAATGCATAAATTATCCAATTACATGCCTGGCACAGCATCTAGATTCAAAATCATGTAATAACATATTAGCACATCCAATAGCTATTTGGTTGTGCAAACAAAAAAAAATCAAGGAAGTGACAGTCTTTCTTTAGTTTAAGAAGTCTTAGTATAATATATAGCACTAAATAAAATAAAAAAAAGTTTGCCGCGAGTCATGGGTCAGCTCTGTGTCGATATTGTTTCCATCATATAGAAAAAGAGAGGACATCCCCATAACATTTATTTTATAATAACATTTTGTAATTCGATTGAGTGATTCTTCTGTATTAATTTAAAATTTTACTGTGAAAACCTTCAGCAATGATAAATGACTCAGTGAGAGAAATGATACCCCATAAGGTAGGAGCATTGGTGATGGTGATCCAAGGACCTTTCTTTTAATTCCTGCCCCAGGAGTTTGTGTTCTTTTTGGTTAAACATGTTTTTAATGATGATAGGACACAGAGGACAAAACTAGGGAGAGCAACAATTGTATGTAACACACACATATGTAATAAACATAAAACAGCCTGGATAATATAGGTTGTGATCATAATAAGTCACGGTGTGCACCAGCAGGACATGGATAACTCGTTTTGTTTTGAATGTACAATAATCAGTAGAATGACTCATGTTATCCTATATAGCAATGTATATCAACCAATAGGTGGCAGCACTGTTTCTTGTTATGTAATATAGTACTTTGTCACATTCACAAAATTCCTTTCTCTTTAAAATCTGACATTATGCTATTTCACATGGATAGGTCTTAACTCAGGGAATAATCTGGCTTCCTTCAGAATCGTGAAGCCTTTATCATATTTGGCCATCAGTCCCATTAACATGAATGGTGGTTTAAATAGTAATTTTAATATTATCGAACTTTTAACATTATCTTTAATTTCCCTAAATACATATTTTAGAAGTGTCAGATATTAAATGAAATGTAGACACCCTCCATCTTTATCTTTTAATTGGGCACCCCCATCTCATTTCCCTGGGAGTCATTGCTATAAACTATATAAATATATGCAAGCATGGAGACTGTACAAAGGGTTACAGGATAACCTCAAAGTAATGGAGGGGTTTTCCAGACCACTGAGATTGGACCGTATCTCCCAAAGTAATCCACTGAGATTGGACCATATCTCCCAAAGTAATCCACTGAGATTGGACCATATCTCCCAAAGTAATCCACTAAGATTGGACCATATCTACCAAAGTAATCCACTGAGATTGGACCATATCTCCCAAAGTAATCCACTAAGATTGGACCATATCTCCCAAAGTAATCCACTGAGATTGGACCATATCTCCCAAAGTAATCCACTGAGATTGGACCATATCTCCCAAAGTAATCCACTGAGATTGGACCATATCTCCCAAAGTAATCCACTGAGATTGGACCATATCTCCCAAAGTAATCCACTGAGATTGGACCATATCTCCCAAAGTAATCCACTGAGATTGGACCATATCTCCCAAAGTAATCCACTGAGATTGGACCATATCTCCCAAAGTAATCCACTAAGATTGGACCATATCTCCCAAAGTAATCCACTAAGATTGGACCATATCTCCCAAAGTAATCCACTGAGATTGGACCATATCTCCCAAAGTAATCCACTGAGATTGGACCGTATCTCCCAAAGTAATCCACTGAGATTGGACCATATCTCCCAAAGTAATCCACTGAGATTGGACCATATCTCCCAAAGTAATCCACTGAGATTGGACCGTATCTCCCAAAGTAATCCACTGAGATTGGACCATATCTCCAAAAGTAATCCACTGAGATTGGACCATATCTACCAAAGTAATCCACTGAGATTGGACCATATCTCCCAAAGTAATCCACTGAGATTGGACCATATCTCCCAAAGTAATCCACTGAGATTGGACCATATCTCCCAAAGTAATCCACTGAGATTGGACCATATCTCCCAAAGTAATCCACTGAGATTGGACCATATCTCCCAAAGTAATCCACTGAGATTGGACCATATCTCCAAAAGTAATCCACTGAGATTGGACCATATCTCCCAAAGTAATCCACTGAGATTGGACCATATCTCCCAAAGTAATCCACTAAGATTGGACCATATCTACCAAAGTAATCCACTGAGATTGGACCATATCTCCCAAAGTAATCCACTGAGATTGGACCATATCTCCCAAAGTAATCCACTGAGATTGGACCATATATCCCAAAGTAATCCACTGAGATTGGACCATATATCCCAAAGTAATCCACTGAGATGTTTTTTTTTTTTTTTAAAGTCCAGGCTATCAATAAATCTGTGAAAGAAAAAACAAGCTTTAATAGAACATGGCAACATTTCTTCACGATGTGACCTTTGTCAAATCATGATCTTTCTCAGTGTGAGGGTTAATAATGTGGCAGCTGGCCGGCGCTTGCTAACCATCCATTGCAATAAAAAGGTTTGCAGTAAGGGGTGTCCTAATATTTAGTGGGGAGGACCTAGTGTACCCCCACGCCTTCACCCATGGGTTGTGGGTGGGAGCTCTAAATACTTAAACCTTGGGGTTGTGGACATGCCATTGACCACCCAATCAAATAGTGATAAGTCCATCCTACCTTCTCCCTCCCCAGGAGGCTAAGGTATCCCAATCCCTTTCCCCTCGCCATTAAGATTAAATAAGCCCAACTACTTCCCTCAACCAAATAATAATGAGGGGTGGCAATAAAACTAATACTAAATATTAAATTATACTGAGCATCAGAAGTCTTTTTTTTTTCAACCCTCAAAAAAGGACAAATCGAAATCTGAATGCCTGAAACTATGCACGTAATAAACAGAACAGTCAAATCTGGAGTGAAGCACAGACACAGCATAGAAAAGGCTGTCTGTCTATCTGTCTGTCTATCTATCTATCTGTCTATCTATCTACCTACCTATCTATCTATCTATCGTTTTAGAGATTCAGTTTGGTCTGAATTTAAATTCAGATTAACTATTGCCAGTTTGGTGTTCCTGTGAATTTCCAAACAAATAGTGCAATAGCCAGTCAATTTTATTTGATTCGAAATTTAGATTTTATGTTTGGTGCCTGCTGCTAGTAACCTCTGTCACTTAACACCAACTTTTAATCACAAACGAATTAATCACTTACAGTTTGAGAGATGTTTTTATGGTTAAAGGGACACTACAGGCACATTTTTCCTTCAATTTAGGACTTCAACTGCCATTTTCAGTTTGGTTCAGAATGTTCCGATCCGAACCGAATTACAAACCAGACTAAGTTGTTTTTAATCAAAATTCTTCTGTCGCTCTATTTATCCAGCTATTATTTTGTTTGTAGTTAGTTGCTACTTACACTAAAAATGGATATTGAAAATTCATAGTTAGACCATCAATCAAGATAGTTTTTAGAGAACTGGGGATATGTAGAGAATAAAGCCAAACATGGTGTTATCTGCTTCGACTAGAGTCAATGTGTGATATGTAATATATTTCACTAAGGCTGCTCACTTGTGTTAACAGACAAAGGGGGAGATGAGACCCAGCTACGATCAAAATCAAATTCTGGCACGTATCGCATGAAACCGAGAATGACAACTGGAAATTACAGCCAGTCATAACAATCATTTAAAAAAGTACTATGCTCACATATAAAATAATCATATTACTACTCTACAGAGAAGCACTGAGTCTCAGGAAATTCTATTAGCTTTTCCACTGGTTTCTGCATTGCTTGCTTCCTATGGGAGGGATCAGAATGGCACAAGAACTGATATGTTTCAATCCCCGTGGGCCTCTTTCCGAACTCTTCCAGGACTTTTCATAACATTTGTATGAAATACAGGCTGCATAGCTGGCACATACATGTGAGATAACAAGAAATGCAGTGTATAAATTGCTGCTATGAGATACAATTTAAAAACATGACAGAGCAGGCTGCGGATTTTACTTATCTTCCTTTACTGACTTTAAACAGTAACAAAGAAAAGTACAAATAGCAATCAAAAAAAAGCAAAATATATACAAGGGGTGGATACTGTGATAACCTCCTCTTCCTTTGCAGTTCTAACAGGACACTGCTCTCCTCTGCCGTGGATATATATATTTTTTTTAATGTGGGTTCCTTATGCCTGTAACTGCTGATTGCATGTGCTTGTCTTTCCTGCCCTCCTGGGTTGATTTCTTTCTGTTCTGGATTGCTATTGGGACTCTGTCCCTCGCCCTTTCTGGGCTGCCCTCTTCTTCCTCTTAACTGCTGCGTTCATAGTGCTCCCCATCACTGATGTTATTTTTGAGCTTTGGGCTAGGTCCCCACTCCTATTTTGGGCTGCCATCGCTTCCTCACCCCTCTCACATTGGTTTGGCTCCTACGATTCATGCAGCAGCCATCTAGGATCTCGCACTTTGCAAGATTGTGGCCACCATCTTGTAAGCGCCATTGCGGCTGGCTGTTATTAACTCCAATACAGCTATGGCTCTGCTTCTGGGACATCTTGCACTGGTGAGTGCATATTTGCATATTTACATACTTGCATATTTAACCCTACCACATAACAGAAAGGCTGATCACCAGTCTCTGGCCTAGGGTGAACCTCTGTCTGCCTATATTATGTCAAGTCTTTCATAAACTGTGCCCATCTAAAGGCTTGTGCCCATCTTAGAAATGGAGGAGCCCCAGTCTCACACTGCAGACAGGTAGTGCATGATAAAGGATTAATAATTGCTCTTGAATACTTTTTTACAGCTTCCAGAACCAGTTAAGTCGCATACCATGACTAAACCCTCCACCATCTACTCAATCGATTTGGTGATTCAGAACCCTCCTTGCAAAAATCTGCTAGCCCAATGATGTGACACTGGAAATGTGGTAAACCCTCTAGGAAATATAAATGGAAGGAATAACTGAAATGCACCAAATGTTGGGACCTGGATAAGACTCCCCTCCCACTCCACTGACAAGGAGGGTCTGGTTTTCTTGTACTTTCTCCCTGTCATAGATGAGTGGCAGATTGAACATTCCACTTCAGGTAATGATACCTGGAAAAGGAAAAGCCTGATTAGGAAATTGTGCAGGAGACCATCCTAGGTGAGCCCCAGGTGCCAGATGATCGATACGGTCAGACGACTCAACTGGCTGACAAGGAACTGATTTTAGATAGTGAGGATAATTGCATGTTCGATCCAAGAAGCATCCACCATCCCTGCTCAGCGTACTGGACAATGTCTGACAACCTGGCAAGGTTCATGTTCTTATGGCTCAACAAGTAATTGGATAAGGTAATGCGAAACCACTTATGCTCAAAGTGTCCTAGTCCAGATAAAATTACTGAAACACCCTTTGATATTGACCCTTTAATATTGACATTCATGGAAAGCATGGATCACAACCCTCAAAAGGGAATTGAAAGAGGTCTGAAAGATACCCAGTACAATCTCATGGACACAACTGGCCCCTTGGCCTGCATAGTATACCTGGCAAATGAAGCTTTCCTGAAAGCGGATTCCTTCACCGCTCATATGGTGAGAGCATAGGCTCATGATATGAAGAAACGTGCAAAATAATGTTTCTGACTAATCGGCAATGCAAATGTTGCTCTGCATATAGACAACAAGGTAGCATACCTTGGTACTTAGAAGCTTGGCTTTCAGGCACAAGGCATGCTGTTTGGAGAGGCATTGATCAAGGAGTTCCAGAAACACGGAGGTGTGTTTATGTCACTGAATAAGGTGCAGACATCCCTCAAAATGTTTTTTCAAGACAAGACCCAAAAAAGGTAATTTTGGGAGGGCTGATCGACTGAGGGGCTGTGTCACCAGCTGCTTCTGGTTATTGGCCCACCCACATCACCTTTCCAGTCCTTTTACCTGGAGATCTCTGGCTGCCAGGTTTTCCAATATCAAAGAGGAACAGACAGATGTCATGGAGCTTGAGGAAATGGCCGGGCAAAGTTTTCAGCAGGTAAGATGCCAAACTCCTACCTTTACTCTAACATGTTAAACAGCTGGTCATCATTCTCTTTTTTATGTAGGTGGACATATATTTCATCAGACGTTGGCAGGCGGGCATTCCCTCCAATGGCCATTGGAGCAACTAAATGACCTCCATTTGTCTAAATATACATAGGGATTAAGGAGAAAGCGCAGGTAACATTTTCTTTTCTTTGGTTTTTACTATATATTGGGGCTGATGTGTATTGTAGTCGTTGCTGCTGGCCCAGCAGTAATGGGACTAAGCGCAGGACTTCTCTTTTTGTATTTATATATTTCATCAGACACTTGGATTATACTGACTGTGGAGGGGTACGAAATCTAATTCATGTACGTTCTGGTGCATTAATTCCCATCTCATCCTATCCATTGGTTGAGGGATTGATGCTCATCTTTTTGACGCAGAAGTTAGAGATCTTCAGGGGAAAGGCTCAATTCAACCAGCCACAGATTAAGGAGGTTTCTTCAGCAATATGTTTCTAGTCAAGAAGTCATTTCAGACCAGAAGTAAAGCTTCAGAACCTGAACACCTACCTGATCGATCATCATTTCAAGATGGAAGTTATCCATTACCTGCAAAACTTTCTCAGGTAATGGAACTACTTCACCCGGCTGGAGTTAACACTGTTTATGCTTTTGGTGTCGTGGTCTCCCTTGATAATTAATTTACCTCTCTTTTAGCCTCATTTTGGCCCTGTGGTGCTTCACCAAACACCTCTAACAAGTGGTAGCATATCTAAGCGTGCAGGGCATTTGTTGAAGCGTCTATTTACACCATATTTAGATTTTCTGCTCAGAAACGTCAGGATTGCAACAAGAGAATTGGTTTGTGGTGCGGTTTTTCAAGTCGCAAGTGATCCAGTTCCTCACCTTCTACTCTCAGATCTGTGAGAGAGTTCTCAGCTCCTGCTTGTGGTAGGCCATGCATGTCTGGTGGCCTGGACATTCTCAGGGGTTCCTGAAACATCAGAGAGTTATCACTGGAAGCTAAGGCCATGTTGGCTTGGGGACAAGACATTGTAACATGGCAGTATGGGCTTCCTGGGCTAGCTGGTGTAAATAGAGGGATTGCAATCCATTTACTGCCCCTGTCGCCACCTTTCTTACTTTCTTATTTTCTTCCAGATATTCATATCGATCTATTAATGTCATGAGGGAAACAATCTTTTGAAAATAATTTTTCATCCACCTATAGGAAGGCAGACAGGATGCAGGGTACTCTTTAGACCATAACTACTGTAATTGTGGAAGGCTATAACAGTGACTAGGTTGATCTGTTAAACACAGTTATGTTTATTAGGTTGGTTTATTTGCCAAATATTTACATAATTTCCTGATAGCAGCAGCCTCAGGGGCATGAAGATGGCGACTCCAATATGTGAATACAGCAACTGATAAATGCAACCGTCTCTATCACATAATCTAACCCTGTATCTAACAGAGGTGTTCATTAAAGTCTGAAGTCTAGTGAATTAAAATCCAAAAAGTAAAATATATTTGAAAATAGCTGATTTGAAAAACGTCTCCAACATAACTGGAATCACAACTTGGCTGTTGTAGCCTTCATTTTGACACTAGGATTTTAACTCACTAGTCTTCAGACTTTATTAAATAACCAATAACCCTATTAGTGAGGCAGTTGATTAATGTAACACATAGTGGTAATCATATATAATCAAGCAGCTTGGATTTTACTGAGCCAAACAGAACGGCAACGTTTGTGAAATACATTTGTAATATTTGTTAAAATATTGTTATGTCTTTAGCGTTATGGTAGAAGATTTGGAAAACTCTTTTCATTCTGGTCATGTCCTACACAATAAAATATCACAGACCAACAATCGTTTAACCCTGTTCTATCATTTAATCGTTTTAAATGCGCCCGATCATCTGCAACTTCCTGCTGTTGTTTTGCTTGCTGAAATTAGAATGCACTTATTGCGAATTCGCCCCTGAGGATAGAAAAAGGAATTATAGTGATTCATGGGTCACAGATAGTATCATAAAATAGAAAATGACCAAGCTACAGCGATCTCCATAACTCATTCCATCTGAGAAAATATTGTACTCAGGAGTATAACCTCAGGCTTGGCTAATCTACCTAAGGTCTACTCAAGATCACTGGGAAGTCATAATGAACACCATATAAGATATATATTACTGGATCGGTGTAAAGACAGCTCCCTTCAAAATATTTTTAAAAATACACACACATACTAACAAACACAGGAAGCCCTGTTCTTATAATCTAAGTAATTTTGTCATTTTTTTTCACTTGTAGATCATTGAAAATATTAAGGCAGATGAACAGTATACAGCAGTCAGAACAGAATAGATATCAAGTACAATGTTTCAAGTATAGCATGTACAATGTGGTGTTCCTACCATAGAGTAAATTAAAGTGAATTAACTATAAGTTATACCACAAAATAACAAAACGAAAAGAACAATGTGAGCTTAAACATAGCACGATCGGATACAGTAGCACACTGGAAGACAATGACTAATATAATGAATTGTGTTGTGAAAACGTTATATATTATATATGGTATTTTGTCAAAGAAGGTGAGGACCCACTAGAAACAGGAAACATATTACTGGTGATTAGAATGGCCACCGTTTAAGTCAGGGATAGTTAAAGAGAATACAATAGAATAAGACATAAGAGACAAGTCAAAGATCAGGATACACAGATACAGCAGCCAAGGTCAAACCACACGTCAAATCGGTAAAACAACTTTCTATTAGGTCAGCAAGAACCTAGGTAGAGGCAGGAAGGGTTTAAATATCCAAAGATGAAAATCTATTTGGGTTACATCATCCCAAAAGGGATTTGGCACAGGTTTCATGTTACCAATAATGCCAGAATGACATGACCGACACAGGGTTTTTCATTACAATGAGAATTGAGAATTAATTTACCCATAAGGCCAAAACAGCTGAAATGTAAGCAGAGATAAATTAGAGAATATTTTCAGTTTGACGATTTTTACCTTGATTTATAAATTCATTTTAAATGCTCGCTTTATTGAATAACCCTGTAAGAGTATATGTTCCGTGTTGCGTCAGAAATGAAAGAATTGCGCACCTTTTAATGCACTTTGAATCACATCAACATTGACGCAATAATGGTGCAGGGGCATGATTCTTTACACCAAAACCACTTCCTTAGACTACGTTGTTTTGGTGCTTAGAGTATCCATGCAAGTGTAGTTTTTTTTTTTTTTAAACAAATATGCAAGTTTATATTAGATTTTCATTCCAAAGTTGCCTAATTTGGCATGAATTTGGAGTCATACATTCTTTGGAAAATTAACTTTATACATAAGCTGTTTCTTATAATTGGTGAAGCATGCTTGTTTAAATGATGGAATAATTAAGCAATGTGAATGTTAATATTTGACTTGAATGTAAATGAAGATGGTATAAAGAATACTTTGCAAATTGCAGACACTTTTCAGTGATGTGGATATCATTTATTCAAGGATTTATGGTGACATGTTCTGTATGTCTCATATAAAATGGCAGGGTTGGATAACCCACACTGGTTTATTTAGCATGTATTATCACTAAATCCTGCAAGGTGTTATAACACTTGTTAGTGACGTATGATCACAAGCAATAAATGCAAAAAAAGCAAAAATGAAAACTTGGATGACAAACTTTGATAAGAGAGAGTTAAATTATAATCAGAAGTTATCAGGCATTTTAAAAGAGTGTGTGGCTTTAATCCTTTGATGGGTATGAAAGACTCTTCACCTATGGTACTCGTCAGAATTCTAGATCGCAAGGCACCCCAACATATTGCAATTTCTGATTTGTGTTCCTTAGGAGATGCTGACAATATTTGGATTGTTAGTGTTTCTAGAGCAGAGCGTTTGGAACCATTGACCTACGGGATTAGTCTAGAAGGGGACAAATATGTATTTTTTTATTGGAAATTCCTTGGTCCTTGATCTTGAAGGGTCTATAGGTTACACATCTTACTGTAACTTAACATATATAAGTAGACTTGGTATTTGAAATCTTGGCAGATGATTAGAATTTGTGGTTTAAAATGTTAGGACACAGGATCTCTAAAGCCCCTTTATTAAGAAATGTGCGCTTCTACATTAAAATCCAATGTAAAAAACACAGCATTGAACTCATACAGAACCCTTCCAACATGGCTACCTGTCAGTCATAGCTGAGTGTTTGACTTTACAGTCACCCGGAGAGAGCATAGCGAGGAGAGGAGAAACAGAAACACTGCTTTGTCTGGACTGACTTGTGTTGTAAATAGGTAACCTATATCCAAAGAAAAGAAAGAATGACATGGGAAGGTTAATACATGTTAAAGGTGTTATTTAGTGTTTTATTCAATCGTGTGATTTCAGAAAAAAGATAATAGTTGCCCTTTAAATTATCTTCTTTCCAAAGGCCCGGGATGTTGGGTTGAGCATGGTGACTGATCATAGCCCCGCCCGCCCCCATATTTGCCTTTTATTCTCCTTCAGGAGATTTAAACACCAAGAGAATGTGTCCGCTGGCACCTTTCCCCACTTGTAATACTTTAGGCCATTTTTAAAACAGACCACTCTGATAATCCTCTGTCACTGTTATACCGCCTCATTAATTATTATTACACTTGCTCTGTCAGACCCATTACATCTCACTGAAAAAAGGAAAATACTAATTTATAGTGAAAAAAATACAGTAACACAATTTAAATTTCCAGTAAATCTACTGATAGCCAAAAACTCAGTATCTAGTGAGCGCTCTCCGGGACTTATTTAGTTATTTTTATTTACTTTGTAGATAATCCAATAAGCGATATCTGCTGGATTCTTTGTGTAGCTGAATGCTACGTAATGTACAGTGCTTGACACAGAAGAGAAGTAGTAAATTATTCAGATTGGACTAGCATACTGAATTTTAATGTACATTGGACTATGCTACTCAGAATTATTTTGCTCTTTGCTCCATCATTTGACTTTCATCCTTTATATGATTTAAAGGAATTATAGACGAATCATCTAGATATATTGGACGTACGCGCGGACATTGCGTACAATGTGTTCCACCACAAAACAAATTGATTTAAGAAAGTGGACAACATGTACAATAAAGAGGCTCTCCAGGCTTCAGCTGATCTATTATAGTTTAATTTATTATGTTAATAATGCATACAAATTATGCAAAAAGGTTAAAACAAAACAAACAGAAAAATGGATCTTCAAAGATTCTGCTTTGGACATGTCCTTCCTGCTCACTCAGAAGCAACAATGAAGTCGATGAATAATTTGTATCTGATACAAATAACAGGGGATTAAAGGGACACTCCACTGCCCAAATACAAAAAAAAAAAGTAAATAATGACTATTTAGTAAACATATCCCCAATGAAAACAAACATTTATTAATCTATGCATTTTTCATCGGGGTGTATCTAAGAACAGCTTGCAAAAGCTATAGATCTCTTGTCAATTGTGGCTAACACTGAAACTCTATAGGCTTTACGAACCACATCTCCAGCAATGCTTGTCCAGTCTGTAGGCTGGTTGGGTGTCCTGGATACTGTAGTTTACATCACAGACATGTGGAATACCAAGACATCAGCAAGATACATGTTTTGAGACACAGTCAGCCAGCGAAATAGCTAAGTTATTCCTCAATACATTAGAGATTTAATGGGATTTATTTAATTCCTATTTCTTAAGAACCAAATCCTGTTGTGTCAACAGAGAATATCTTACCAGATCAACTGATGATCATTCATTGAGTCTGAAAATAAATCTCGATTAAATATAAATGTGAAATGCTACTGATTAAACGTCACAAGATCATATAAACGAATCACTTCAGAAAGGTATATTAATGGCACAAGACTTGCTTTTGGTTAATTTAAATTCAACAATGGCCTCTGTATTATAAGAGTCAGATGCTATTTTAGGTAGGGGGCAGGAGAGAGACAAATTGTCTTTCATTTGCTGCTAATCCAGAAATAGGCTCTTTCTTAAATTGCTTTAAAAAAAGGTCGAAGGAATCCTCTTGACTACAAGATTGAAATTGCATTCATTGTTTGAAAGTCATATTGACTGTGTGTAAATATATTCTTGTAATTCAAAATAATGAATAAAAAGTGCTTAGACCTTTCATGAATTTTTCTGTTACATTTCAGAAAATGTATGGTGGTAGCACACGAAATACGTGCAGTTAAGTAATTCTAAATTATTATTTGTGATTAAGCTCAAACATGTTGAATGCTGTGTATAAATGAAGAGCACTGTCAGCAAGCACTGCCAGGTTTAAACTATAGAAATAGACAGGAACGAGAAAACATTGGTTTTATACAAAGATAAATCTGCGTAATGCGCCCAGAGACAGATGACTGCCATTAAACAGTATAACTAGATTACTGTCAATAATTTGACACTTGCTAGATACTTTTACCCTTATTCTATACACATGTAGATGAACTGGTTCATACTCTAATTTTAATAACTCGTGTTGACCAGTTTCAGAGGTGATCTGTGTCTCCTTGTGCACTCGAGCCTCGATCTTTTAAGAAGGCTTTGGTAGATAAATATATGATCTCTTACATTGCAGCTCTGTCTGTTTGTGGTCTGCAGATGGAGTAGATGCTGGGAGCCAGAGGCAAAATTCTTCCAAGTCAATACAAATGTTAAAAGTTGAAGGAAAACAAGGTCCATGAAGACCTAGCAGTATCTGGAAGAGTTGGAAGATCAGGTTTCTTCAAAAATGGTATGGGGAAACAGGAAATTTAAGTACACTTTACAATGAAAAGTCTTTCAAGCTGGGTGCCTGAAACCATGTATATGATAAACAGAGCACTCAACCCAGAAGGGAAGCACAAACACAACATAGAAAGTTCTATCTAATCTGTCTATCTAATCTATCTAGCTATCTAATCTATCTATCTATCTATCTATCTATCTATCTATCTATCTATCTACTTATCTACCTATCTATTTATCTGTCTATCTACCTCTGTCTGTCTATCTCCTTTTCTATTTTTCTCTTTTACATTTTGGCCTCTGCAATTATTTATTATGAGCCCATTCATCACAGAAAATCACAAAAACCCAAGAGGAGTTTACTAGGAAATATTCTGACTTATTTATCTGAGGTTGCAGAGAAATCAATGTGTTTTTCCACTTGTGTGCTTGTTAAAACATCTGCTCATTAGAGTCTAGAAGAAGGGACTTTAAATGGTAGAAGTCAATTATTTAGAATACAATAAGAGACTCACTTTTCTGTACTTTACATGCACTTTGTATTGTCTCTAGCTAATAAAGTATTATATTATGAATATCTGTTTAGAGACACTGTATTTGTGTAATATTTTCATTATTTTCTAGAAATGCTGAATGTATTTTATAATGAGTTTTGTGTACATCGATGTTAAAGATTTCCTGGCTACAAAGGGTTTATAGCGTACACATAGAGAGTTGATTGATTCTGCGCTCATTCCCATGATTTTCATGATGGAAACACACATGGAAGGAGGATGAGTTCCCAAATGGTGAGAGAGTGAGTTCACAAATGGAGGGAGAATGAGTTACTCCAGAAATTGCTGTTTCAATTGTTATCTTGCCCCCCTGTGGATTTTTCAACGTGCCCCCTCCCCACAGGCAATTTTCTATTGGACTGTGAAAGCTCACTCCAAGGGAAAGAAGGAGGGAAGTGCTGGGGGCCACATTTAGGCTGCCAGAGGGCTCCAAATCCCCACAATTTTCATGCCTCTATGCTCTGCCCCCACATTCAGACTCCACTTCCTGTACTTAGGCCCTGCCCCCCTTCACTCATGCAGAAGGAAGTGAACAGAACAGACAAAACATGGCGACCACCTCCCAGTGATTCCAAGTCTAAGTGCTGCTTCAAAGTGTGTGCTTGGAGATATTCTGGAGAGTGCTGCTTCAAAGTGTGTGCTCGGAGATATTCTGGAGAGTGCTGCTTCAAAGTGTGTGCTTGGAGATATTCTGGAGATAAACTGGAGGTAATCTGAGGTATACAGGAGGACAAAAAAAATAAGTTAAGATTTGTTTGATTTAAATGACTCACCTCATTAAAATGGCAGACTTAGTTCAGTGAAATAGGTGTTATAGAATGTGACGGCAGATAAGAACCATTCGGCCCATCTAGTCTGCCCAGTTTTCTAAATACTTGCATTAGTCCCTGGCCTTATCTTATAGTTAGGATAGCCTTATGCTTATCCCACGCATGCTTAAACTCTTTTACTGTGTTAACCTCTACCACTTCAGATGGAAGGCTATTCCATGCATCCACTACCCTCTCAGTAAAGTAATACTTCCTGGTATTATTTTTAAACCTTTGCCCCTCTAATTTAAGACTATGTCCTCTGGTTGTGGTAGTTTTTCTTCGTTTAAATATAGTCTCCTCCTTTACTGTGTTTATTCCCTTTATGTATTTAAATGTTTCTATCATATCCCCCCTGTCTTATCTTTCCTCCAAGCTATACATGTTAAGATCCTTTAACCTTTCCTGGTAAGTTTTATCCTGCAATCCATGAACCAGTTTAGTAGCCCTTCTCTGAACTCTCTCTAAGGTATCAATATCCTTCTGAAGATACGGTCTCCAGTATTGCGTACAATACTCCAAGTGAGGTCTCACCAGTGTTCTGTACAATGGCATGAGCACTTCCCTCTTTCTACTGTTAATACCTCTCCTTATCCAACCAAGCGTTCTGCTAGCATTTCCTGCTGCTCTATTACATTGTCTGCCTACCTTTAAGTCATCAGAAATAATCACCCCTAAATCCCTTTTCTCAGATATTGAGGTTAGGACTCTGCACTTGGTTATTTACGCCCAATATCTTGCACTTGCCCACATTAAATGTCAGTTGCCACAACTCTGACCATTTTTCTAGTTTACCTAATTGTCTGAACAGTTTCCTGACATATCATCCCATTAATTTAAAGAAGGATATTTATCCATTTTCTCAGAAATCTTCTACATCAATAAATATGTAATTATTGGAGCTCCATTTTTGTATCCAATGTATCCTTTCTTTACCGCCAACAGTATCATGCAACATTCAACTTTCTCATTTCCTGATTTTAAAAGGTTTCGTTTTACAGGCTAAACATTATCCCAGTCTTATAGAATTAATTATATGAATTATCTGTGCACAAAAACTGGAAGAATCTCTATTATATCTGTGAAATATTTTTATATTGCAAACTATAATCTATACAAATAAAGCATTAAACTCTACTCTGAATGTTTTTTCGTTTTTTTTTATATCCCTCCTGTAATATAACTTTTATCTTCTTTCACTGCAATATTTTTACCATGAAATATAATTTTGTCAGAAGACCATCTTTGGTCTTTAAAGGGAAAATTAAAAACCAAAGAAAAAAGTGATTTGCACACTATCCTAAATCCCTGTGCACATTTAAATAAGTGGAGTTTTTTTAGTATAAATCCAGTGGCTATTATATGTAAGCTCACCTGCCACGTCAAGGCAAAACCTCTTAGATGAGTCCTACACTAACCATTCTCCTTGCTTCTTTCAGCTTCAGGTGAAAATCTCTAATGAGACAGAAACAGGTATTTTCTAAACCCCTATGTGACGGAACCATCCGTCTGCCTAGTACTTTTGTGGATTCGGCTATTTTAGGCCATCCGCCTAAAGGACTGATTTGGGATGTTATAAAGTATGTTTTACCGTTCCAGCCTGTTTTCCAGCTGTTCGCCTCGTTTCGCACGAACTCCCTGTCTAAAATATGGGTGGCCGCCATTTTGGGACTGTTGCACGTGTTCGCGGCCATCTTGTGTACGAACAGCGGTGTTTGCCTGTGAACGCGTGGAACTAAAAACGGATACCCAAACAGGCGAACACCGCTGAGACCTCCATACACCCAGAAGTTCGTGTTGGAACAACCGAACGACGAGCCATTCGGTAGTTACTTGTAATCAGCTATGGGGAATCCAGCGAACTCGGAGACAGTTGTGGATGATAAGGATTTCGTGTGATTTTAACCGGCGAACGGAGACCGACTGCAGGGCCAAAACTTGTGGAACTCTTTTCGGCTAGAAGATCCGTGCAGTCGGTCAAAACTTCAATCGTCCATAACTCCCGAACCCCTTAACCGAATGGGCTAAGATTTGGACAGAGTGTTCCCCTAACCAAGACCTTTCAAGCGGTGCTGGACTCAAGGGTGTACCCCCTGGTTTTGGGGTACATCCATAACTGGGGTGAATTATTGTACAGTTTAATTGTGTTATGTGATTATCTGAGGGGAGGAGAGGTGGGGGTGTTACCCTGTGTATAATTGGTTATTTTCATCCTCCCCCTGGGAGTGCCCTGTGTGTGCCTTTTCCTAATAAAAAGCAGGCTGGATGTTCCAGTCCTGAGATCTTGTTTTGACCCTCAACACGGAGCTTCAGTCTCGTTATTGGGGGGATTCTTATTTACGCTCAAGGACTATTATTGGGAACTTATGCCGTTCGGTGGATATCGTTACTCGAGGGATTACTACTTCCCCTGGTTATGGTTCGTGGATTATACAGAATACGAACAAGAACTTGATACGGTGAGAGGGGAAGGTAGACTAAACAGTGACTTACTTATTAAGACAAAAGGTGTCTTAACAATTGGTGGCAAGCGACGGGATGAATCCCACAACACAGAAGGAAAGAAATGCAGTATGAACAGTTAAGACGTGCTACTCTTAAGGACATAATAGAACGCCGAGGTCGATCAGCAAGCAATTTAAAGAAACGGGAAATTATTGCTTTGCTAAGGGAAATGGATGCAACACAGGGAACGGAGAACGCTAATGTGCCCAGCAGTTTGGATTTAACACCCGAGGAGATACAATTTAACCGGGCAGTGCAAATAAGGCTGGCACACTTTGGCCCCAACCCCTCAGCAGACATTGTGGAACGTGTGCAAGCTGCAGTAGCAGCACACCAAGCGCTCCAAGGAAGGGGAGCTGCAGCAGCAGAGGTACCCAATAACGATTCCGGAAGGAAAAAGGTACCATTTGCTGCATTCAAAAACTTTATTGAAAATGAAGGAGAGATCGATGGGTTTCTGGCCGATTTTGAGAGGCAGTGTGCCCTCCATCAGGTACCCACAGACCAATGGGTCACCATTCTCTCTGGGAAATTATCCGGCCGGGCTAGTGATGCATTTCGGGCCATCCCAGAGGAGGAGATCACCAGCTACCGGGCAGTGAAGGATGCGCTTCTAGCCAGGTATGCGGTGACCCCAGAAGTTTACAGACGGCGCTTCAGGGAAACCAACAAACAAAGTGGCGATTCGTATGTGGAATGGGCCTGCAGAGTTCACCGTACTGCAACCCACTGGATGGCAGGATGCCAAGCAGTATCGGGGGAAGAGGTACTACAGGTATTCTTACTGGAACACTGTTTCGAGAAATTGCCTACCGGGGTTCGGGAGTGGGTCAGAGATAGAAAACCCTCTACCCTACCCGAGGCGGCCCGGTTGGCAGACGAATATACTGATGCTCGCAAACTGGACAGTACCGTGGTTAAAGTTCTGACCAGAGTGGAATACCGACCAGCAGCCCCTCCGATTTCAACAACCTACCAACCCCCAGTGCATCGCAGCCCAGTAGTACCACCGTCCAATAATTATGTACAGCCATCCAAATTTAATGCCCGGGATTATTCCCAACCCATCCGGTGCTTTCTGTGCAAACAGTTGGGACACAAGCGCCCGGAGTGTCCGCTGAACCAAGCTAACCAAGCTCAGTCCTGGAGGAGAGCAGCCAACCCGAATCAGCGACCGCCACAGCCTGCTGCTCACTGTGTAGAACAGGAGGAATTCTGGGGTATCTTGCACGAAGCCGACCCGGTGCAAGCCGCCCATCAGGACAATCGCCAGCAACACCGGCAGACTGTGAAACTAAATGGCCGAGTGGTAAATGGACTTAGAGACACAGGAGCCACCATGACACTGCTCCAAAAGAACTTGGTCTCAGAACACCAGCACACCGGAGACACAGTAGCCGTGAGGGTAGCAGGGGGAGCCGTATTCCGGTTACCTGTTGCCCGTGTTCACCTGGACTGGGGAGTGGGCGCTAGACACGTGGATGTTGGGGTTATGAAAGACTTGCCCGCTGATGTGCTTCTTGGTAATGATTTGGCCCCTTTGGTTTCGGCCTATGCTCCAATGGGTCCCTTGGACGTTAACCCAGTGACTACTCGCTCTCAGACCCGTGCCTCTGGAACCAGCCCACCTGCCGAGGAGGCCCAGGTAAGACCCTTTTCCCCGACTGACACCTTAGCTCAGACCCCCTTACGTTGGGATTCCCCAGAAGAGTTTGGGAGGGAAACCCGGGCAGATCCTACCTTACAAAAGTACAGGGACAGAGCAGACGCTGGAGAAGAAGGGATAGACGGAGAGCGGTATAAGTGGGTGGGGGACAGGCTATACAGAATCCCGAAACCTTCCCAGAAAAAGATAGCCCCTCCGCAGAACCACCAGCTGGTGGTACCCGCGAAATACCGGCAGGAGCTTCTGCGGATAGGGCACGATGTCCCTTTAGCAGGACATCTAGGGTCACGTCGCACAGCCTATAGGATCTCCCAGAATTTCTTTTGGCCCAACTTCAACCAGGCTGTACGGATATATTGCAGTACTTGTGACACATGTCAACGGGTAGGAAAACGGGGGGACCACCCTAAGGCTAAACTATCAGCGATGCCTATTATAGGGGAGCCCTTTTCCCGCATAGCTGTTGACATTGTAGGTCCACTGGCCAGGGCTAGTCCATCAGGCAAGAAGTATATTCTTACTGTAGTGGACTATGCCACTCGCTATCCAGAGGCAGTAGCGCTGTCGAACATAGAGGCAGAGACAGTTGCTGAGGCCCTGGTGAGGATTTTTACCCGGGTTGGGTTCCCTAAAGAGATCCTCTCCGACCAGGGAACCCAATTTACTGCGGTGCTCACCCAGCAGCTGTGGAAAGTATGTGGCATTAAACCCTTGCTTAGCTCGCCTTACCATCCACAGACTAACGGTCTCTGCGAGCGTTTTAACGGTACCCTCAAGCAGATGCTGAGGACCTTTACGGACACTTGCAGGGACTGGGAGAGATTCTTGCCGCACCTTCTGTTTTCATACCGGGAGGTGCCCCAGGAATCTACTGGGTTCTCCCCTTTTGAGTTACTGTATGGGAGACGGGTCCGCGGACCCCTAGATCTCATCCGGGGACACTGGGAAGGGGAGACCGAGCAAGAAGGGACCCCCATAGTACCATATGTTCTGGAACTTCGGGACCGCATGGAGAAACTGTCCCTGATGGTAAGGGAGAATCTCCAGGCGGCCCAGGGGAAACAGAAGAGGTGGTACGATCAGGGTGCCCGACAGCGAGCCTTCCAGGTGGGGCAAAAAGTATTAGTGCTCAAACCTGTGAAGGCCAACAAGATGCAAGCCTCTTGGCAAGGCCCGTACAGGATAGTGGCGCAGATCTGCGATACTACCTATTTGATAGCCAGCTGTTCCGACGAAAAGGTCCAGAGATCCTTTCATGTGAACATGCTGAAAGAGTATCAAGAACGACCTGAGAACATTGCAGCTGTATGTGCCCCAGCTGCAGATGACCCGGAGAATTTGTCTCTCCCTGATCTATTAGAAAGGGACCCCCAGACTGACCTCACCTCCCTCGTACAGTTAGGAGACAGGTTAAACCCCACAGAAAAGATCCAAGCGAAACAGTTGTTATGGGAAAAACAAGCAACTTTTTCCCAGGAGCCAGGTTACACCCACCTCGCTATACACAAGGTAGAGACCCCCGGACAGACCCCCTTACGACAGCCACCCTACCGTATCCCTGAAGCAGTCCGAGATGGAATGCGGAAGGAGATACAGGAGATGACCCAGCTTGGGGTCATCGAACCCTCTGACAGCCCTTGGGCTTCGCCTGTAGTCCTAGTACCGAAGAAAGATGGGACCACCCGGTTCTGTGTGGACTACAGGCGACTCAACGAGCGGACTACCACTGACGCCTACCCGATGCCCCGGGTAGACGAATTATTGGATCGTATTGCCAGGGGACGTTATCTGACCACCATAGACCTAGGTAAGGGCTACTGGCAGATTCCCCTGGCCGAGGATGCTATCCCCAAGTCGGCCTTCGTCACCCCATTCGGCCTGTACCAATTTAGGGTCATGCCTTTTGGGATGAAGAATGCCCCGGCTACTTTCCAACGGATGGTGGATAGACTCCTGGATGGCTTCCAAGAATTTGCCTGTGCATACTTGGATGACATAGCGATCTATAGTGGGTCCTGGGAGGAACACCTGGTACACATAGGGGTAGTGCTGGATAAGATCCGGGCCGCTGGCCTGACATTGAAGCCAGAAAAGTGCCATGTAGGTATGGCAGAGGTACAGTACCTGGGTCACCGAGTGGGATGTGGGAACCAGAGACCAGAGCCCGCCAAAGTAGAAGCGGTGGCTAACTGGCCCACACCCACTACTAAGACCCAGGTATTGGCCTTCTTAGGGACAGCGGGATACTACCGACGTTTCGTTCCTGACTACAGCTCTATTGCTAAGCCCCTGACAGATCTGACGAAAAAGAATTTGCCTAAGCAGGTCCTGTGGTCCCCGGCTTGTGAAGCTGCGTTCCAGGCACTGAAGCAAGCTCTCGTGAATGCCCCTATCTTGGCTGCCCCAGTCCCTAACAAACGCTTTCTTGTTCACACAGATGCTTCCATGTATGGACTGGGGGCTGTGTTAAGCCAAGTTGGGGAAGATGGAGGAGAGCATCCTGTCGCATACCTCAGCCGAAAATTACTACCCCGAGAAGTGAGTTATGCGGCAGTTGAAAAAGAATGTTTAGCCCTAGTCTGGGCATTGAAAAAGTTAAGTCCCTACTTGTATGGGCAAGAATTTTCCCTTGTAACAGACCATAACCCCCTCGTTTGGCTTAACCGGGTCTCAGGCGACAATGGGAGACTGCTGAGATGGAGCTTGGCATTACAACCGTACAATTTTACTATTAGCTACAGACCCGGTAAGCTGAACGGAAATGCGGATGGCTTATCACGACAGACCGACATAGCCACCACCTCGTAAGTCCGGACATCCCCAAGTTGACCCGCCACAGGGTCAAGCCGGGTCTGCCGGAGTGTTCCACAAGGGGGGAGCCGTGTGACGGAACCATCCGTCTGCCTAGTACTTTTGTGGATTCGGCTATTTTAGGCCATCCGCCTAAAGGACTGATTTGGGATGTTATAAAGTATGTTTTACCGTTCCAGCCTGTTTTCCAGCTGTTCGCCTCGTTTCGCACGAACTCCCTGTCTAAAATATGGGTGGCCGCCATTTTGGGACTGTTGCACGTGTTCGCGGCCATCTTGTGTACGAACAGCGGTGTTTGCCTGTGAACGCGTGGAACTAAAAACGGATACCCAAACAGGCGAACACCGCTGAGACCTCCATACACCCAGAAGTTCGTGTTGGAACAACCGAACGACGAGCCATTCGGTAGTTACTTGTAATCAGCTATGGGGAATCCAGCGAACTCGGAGACAGTTGTGGATGATAAGGATTTCGTGTGATTTTAACCGGCGAACGGAGACCGACTGCAGGGCCAAAACTTGTGGAACTCTTTTCGGCTAGAAGATCCGTGCAGTCGGTCAAAACTTCAATCGTCCATAACTCCCGAACCCCTTAACCGAATGGGCTAAGATTTGGACAGAGTGTTCCCCTAACCAAGACCTTTCAAGCGGTGCTGGACTCAAGGGTGTACCCCCTGGTTTTGGGGTACATCCATAACTGGGGTGAATTATTGTACAGTTTAATTGTGTTATGTGATTATCTGAGGGGAGGAGAGGTGGGGGTGTTACCCTGTGTATAATTGGTTATTTTCATCCTCCCCCTGGGAGTGCCCTGTGTGTGCCTTTTCCTAATAAAAAGCAGGCTGGATGTTCCAGTCCTGAGATCTTGTTTTGACCCTCAACACGGAGCTTCAGTCTCGTTATTGGGGGGGATTCTTATTTACGCTCAAGGACTATTATTGGGAACTTATGCCGTTCGGTGGATATCGTTACTCGAGGGATTACTACTTCCCCTGGTTATGGTTCGTGGATTATACAGAATACGAACAAGAACTTGATACGGTGAGAGGGGAAGGTAGACTAAACAGTGACTTACTTATTAAGACAAAAGGTGTCTTAACACCCTATATACTTATTAATCTGTTAATAGGAAACACATGGTGTGGCGACGGCACTGTAACATTGCTGTGTAATACAAAATTATGTTTTAGCTAAAAGGTATCAAAGGTAACATTAGAAATAAACATGGAAACATAGAATGTGATGGCAGATAAGAACCATTCAGCCCATCTAGTCTGCTCAGTTTTCTAAATACTTTCATTAGTCCCTGGCCTTATCTTATAGTTAGGATAGCCTTATGCTTATCCCACGCATGCTTAAACTCATTTACTGTGTTAAACTCTACCACTTCAGCTGGAAGGCTATTCCATGCATCCACTACCCTCTCAGTAAAATAATACTTCCTGATATTATTTTTAAACCTTTGTCCCTCTAATTTAAGACTATGTCCTCTTGTTGTGGTAGTTTTTCTTCTTTTGAATATAGTCGCCTCCTTTACTGTGTTGATTCCCTTTATGTATTTAAATGTTTCTATCATATCCCCCCTGTCTCGTCTTTCCTCCAAGCTATACATGTTAAAATCCTTTAACCTTTCCTGGTAAGTTTTATCCTGCAATCCATGAACCAGTTTAGTAGCCCTTCTCTGAACTCTCTGTAAAGTATAAATATCCTTCTGAAGATACGGTCTCCAGTACTGCGTACAATACTCCAAGCGAGATCTCACCAGTGTTCTGGACAATGGCAAGAGCACTTCCCTCTTTCTACTCCTGATACCTCTCCCTATAAAACCAAACATTCTGATACAACCAAGCGTTCTGGTTGAGAAGCTCCTCATGTAACTCCTATGTAATTATTTTTTATACAGCGCTATACCTAAATGTATGGTCTAAATCAGTGGTTCCCAATCTAGTCCTCAAGTACCTCCTAACAGTTCAGGATTTAGGAATTACCCTGTTGTGTCTAAGGTGGTTTTACAGAGAAAGAAACACTTTTGACACAACAGGGTAATCCCTAAATCTTGGACTAGTAGGGGGTAGGGGACTGGTAGGGGGTACTTGGGGACTGGGTTGGGAACCCCTGGACTAGCTGAAGTCTTCAGGGTATCCAAAAAGATATTACCTACTGTTATATTTTGGTAGCCCTATGTCTCAGCAAGCCTTGTTTGATCATTTCAAATTAAAGCTAAATCCCAAAACTCTGGAATGGTAAAACTGAAACTTCATGTGAAATATACATTGTTTCTATAAACACGCAATGACACCTACTTTTCTCTACCCCCTTTCCAAATGAATGACCATAATATACAATATCTCCTGAACATTTATCATCTCCCACTATGCTATTTACAAGTTGGCATACAAGTTGGCAAATTTTGCCCCACTGAAGTGTCATGCCTCTGGTGATAGATAAATATTTGGGAAATTATGGAAAAGTAAAATACTTTATAAAATAAATTGTTTTTCAGAGTAATTTTTTTTAAAATAAAAATAGTTCCCTGTTTATTGGAATTGAGGAGTATAGGGAACAAACATCAAGATGGGCTTGGGAAAAAGAGAACACACACCAGGTTGTGCATGAACTTTACATGTGACAGTTTCCCATTTATTTTATCCTAACATCTATTGGAGAAATAATATTCAATTACCAGAGACAAACTTCACTTTTGTAATAAATTTCAGCCTAAATATGAAGCCACAAAGTGTGCTCCCATTAATGATTAAAAATATGAACATTATGTAATAATTAGTGTTAATGCATATAAAGCAGGGCATAGTGATGTGGAGTAGAGGTGGCCGTTACCACTGGGTGCTGTTCTCACTAACTGTCTTTAATACTGGAGTACTGGCCATTGGACCTGGTGGACACAGATACTAGGCGGGGACTTCAGGAAGCTTGCATAGAGGTGCAGACATTGTGTATCACTCCCTGAAGTGGAGTTACCACAGCAATGTACTAATTTGTCTACCAGCACTAGCTGGAAGGAGCACTACTACAGCACTACTGCACCCACAGGGGGTACATACCTGGCACATAGCCAAGCAGACTAGCATTCTGCACTCCCTGGGGGATATTATTTTTATTTTTTTATAATTATACAGTTATTTATTATGTTACCATGTCACCCCTACACTACTGCCACTGCCCCTTACAGTACAGCCTTTTCCCTCCACAAAAGCTCAAGCAGCATCCCTTCAAGCACAGCCAGAAATTGAATCCCCACAAACATGCAATACCACAACAGCCTCCTCTCACAAAACACCACAAGCATTGTCACCACAGACATGCAATAACAGAAAAAGCCCTCACACTTGTATCCCTACAGAGGTCAACATCACAACCATCAGTCGTACATACAGTACACGCAATACCACAAGCAGCGTCCTAACACCCCAGTCAGCATACTGCTACATATGGAACACCGCAAGTAGTCTCCTCCGTACACATAATCCCACAAACAGCTTTCCTACAAACATGCAACTCTACGAGTAGAATCCCCTCAAACATACCACACTGTAAGCAGAGTTTAAAATGAATGAATCCCTAGGTGCAAATATTACTATTATTAAAAAGTCCTTGGGAACAGGACTGCAATCTGTCAGGGCTATGAATCTGGTGGGCTCAAATATAGGACTTGCCCTTATATGCCTTTTTGTTTTGTGCATATTTATTGTGTTCAAGGAAAAGGGTCAAACAATACACACAATTAGCACAAAGAAAAGAAACATTTAAAAAGAAAAACGATTCCAATTAAATCTTGGGCGACTTCTGATGTTGCTACGACCCTGATGAAAATGTTTTATTATATAGTTGTTTCGCTTGTTTTAATTTTGCAGAAGAAGAGAAACTTTTTAAACTGCACTATCACTTTTTAAAGTCTTAATTACGCTACCGGTTGGTAAAAAATTTAACAAAACTTTCTTATCCCCAAACCACACAATCCGTTTCAAGACTGCATTAGAGGCTATAAACATCCACAAAATATATTGTGCCCAATCAATTGAAAACCTTAAAATCTCACTGTTTAATTTAGCTGTTCAGAAAGGAAATGTGAGGAGAAAAAGATACACTTGAAGAGCTAAAAAGATGCGCGTGAGCTGAAAATCCAATATGGAAGTTTAATTAAAGAGAGGATACGAATACCAATTGTAATGGTTGTGGATGTATGCAATGTGGCCCGTGCAGCCTGCAGATATCTTCCTAAAATATCATATTGAATTTCGAAAACAAGTGAATATCTAAATGATACTATGACTTTATAAGGACTGTGTTATCTACCGCACTTTATTATATAACTAGACTTGTTCATCCTGAAGCCTCCCAATGGACTGCAGAAGCCCCAGGTGATAAGTGTTAACGGATCTTTTTATTTCTTAATCTGGCTGGTGCTTACTTTGCTATACCGTACATCTTATTTCATTCTAACCAGAGGGGAAGATGTCATCGCTGCTTTCTATTGATAATGTAATTTCGCTAAGAGACTCGTTGAAGGTCATACTTTGCTCACATTATCCGACGTCTTGAGTCACTACGTCGCACTGTGCTTGGAACAATTCCTGTTTATTTACAATACATTTAAAACAATTTGGGAGATAATTTTGGAGGCCAAATGCTTCATTACGTTCAATAGAATGAAGTAGGGTGGTAACATGTTAGAATATAACATGACAATTGAAACAACATTTGCATCAAGTTAAAACGTTTTTTTTTTTCATTTATTAAATATTATCTGCTAAAAAAATAGCATTCGACAAATTCATAAAATACATAAAAACTAGAATTAAGGCCTCAGTTTAATATTTTTTAGTAAGCTTTTCAAATAGCTGAAACTTTTTGGATAAACTTTTCAAATATTTAAATAAGATTTTAATAGAAGTTGCCACATGTATAAATTAACTTTGTTACACCCTCCCCACCCCCCTGACTGTCAATCAGACAGCCAGTCCTGTTACATCCTGGCTGTTTAAACTAGTGCTACTCAACCCTCTATTCAAGGCACACCTAACAGTCCAGGATTTAGAGGTTATCCGGGTATTAAAGGCTTCTTGTCGATAGTATTGGGATGACATAATAACTATGGCCCCACCCTTGTCCACCTCTTTAATAATGATGTCCTTTCTTGAAGTCAGATCTTTTAATGCCAGTTGCCTTTGTCAAATTTTGTGTTTTTTTCTTCCTTTTATTTGTATTGGATTTAGTTAACTTATCTTTTTCCACCATGTTCTCAAAGGTCTCCAAATGTGACCCTTTACTTTGTACTGGGAAAAATTTGGATTTAGGCTTAAATTGTTCTTTAGATTGTTTTAAGTCATCCGTATCGTCGTCTCTATATGGGATCGGGAATTTTAAAAAAGTGTCTCTTTACTGTCGTAGATCTAATAAAAAAAATGTAGATCTTTGTACAATTGAAAATCATCTGCCTCTTGATTAGGAGCAAACTTCATGCCCTTCTCTAACAAATTAATTTCTTGTTCTGACAATTCAACCCTTGATAGATTAGTAATTACTTTTTCGGTTTCTTTTTTGGATAAAATGATTCCCTTCTCTGATGTCTGTCTTGCTCCTCTACTCTCATTCTCTTTTGTGGGGATTCCATGTATAGAGGAGAGAAACGGTTTGGGTGTTCCCATCTCTCTTCTCGGGGACGGAAATAATTGTTGTTTTTTCTGTGGACCTTTTTATATATTTGTTGCTTGTGTATTACTATTTTTTTTACCTCATATGTAAATAAATAAATGCCCATTTTGGATCATCCTTTTGGCTGGAGATTTCTGAACCTTCATACCGGCTCAGGTGTCTGACGGCTATCACCACAGGAGGAAACCCAAGCCCAATAATTACATAGAGCGTGGCACAGATAAAAGGCTCTGACCATCTGAAATTTGTGAGTGTAATATAACACCAGATTGTTGATTATTTTCAGACAATATTGCACTGTTTTATCCTTTATTCTAGGTACATTAGCAGAATCCATAATCTACCTACCTTTTATATATCTATGCAGACACCATCTGCAGCATTTCATTCTCTCTTTTTTAATTTTAATATAACCACAATGAAAAAAATGCATAATTAAATGCATAAATATTTTGGGGGTATATCTACGAAATAGTAATTTAATTTTTTTATTTGCACAGTATACCAGGGCTCCTCAACCTTTCCTCACCCAAGGCACACCAAAGCTCTTTCCAGAATTCTGCAGCACACTGCAAGCAAAAATATATGGCCACAGGGTCACCATGCACCACACTTCGCCAAAAAGGTCACACTGCCCCAGAGCACTCACATGTGTCACATTAACTCAGGCTATGTGAGACATGATTGGGGGCTGATAGTGACATGGTTGGAGGAGGTAAGTCTGAAAGGATTAGGGGGTTAATGAGACAGGGTGAGTGTGGCATGGTTGGAGGAGGGAGTATGACAGGTAAATGTTACAGAATTTAGGGGGTAATTTGATAGGGTGAGTGTGGCATGGTTAGGGGGTGAGTGATACAGGGCTGGGGTGGGAATGTGACAGGGCAAGGGGTGGTGAGCTTGACATGACTAGGGGGGTTATGTGATAGGGTGATTGTGGACTGGTTGAGAGGATGATTGTGACAGGACTGGATGGGTTAATGTGATGTGATGTGCATGAGGGAAGGTAACAGTGTGTGGGTAACACTGTGTGTGTGTGTGTGGTGGGGGGGGGAGGGGTGACAGTGTTACCAGCCTCACCATACTTTACCGTTGGCACAAACGCATACACAGAGTCCACATAATTAAATTATGGAGTCCCAATACGAGGTCCAGCATCAATAGCCCGACTGATATAAAGTTCATATTTTAGGGCTGTGTTAGTTCAAATGCTAATGTTAAATATATATATATATATATATATATATATATATATTGTAGTCCATTAAAATGAGGACCTGCTGTATAAAAGTATGGCGACTGAGATTCTTAGTAGTCTCAGCCAAACACTGGATGGGTGGACTAATGTTATACTCCACAAAAGCTGTTTCACATGTGGCTGCATCACTATCTCATTACATCAGAAATTTATTTTAACTCAAAAAGAGAGAGTAAACTGCGCCCAAGATATATGTACACATGGTTATATGTACATAGGTATATAGGTATCCAGATGTTAAATACACCCAATTGTATTGCTATTATGTTGCTATCAAAATAATAGTGCAATACAGTATATATAGCATATATGTGGTGGGTAAATATGTGTCACTACCACTCACATTTTTATGAGCTACTTCAGAGCTCTGCTGTTTTGCGCGTGGATGGAACAAACCTTGTCTAAGGATATATGATGATATGGTCACCACGAGTACTTTGGATAAGGTGCAATGTGCAGGGCATATGTGAAAGCAAATGAAGAAGAGAACTCCAATAGTGAAGTAGGTACAAGAAGATGTATCAAATTGGTAAGTAAAAAATTATACATAGATATATATCATCATATATTCTTAGACGGGGATTGTTCCGTCCATTCGCAAAACAGCAGAGCTTTGTAGTAGCTCATAAGAATGTGAGTGGTAGCGACACATATTTATCCACCACACATACGCTATATCTCCTGTATTGCACTATTATTTTCTTATCTTTGTTTTTTTAAAGTCCATTGTTTTTAACATCTGGATACCTATATACCTATGTACGTATAACCATTTATATATGTATCTTGGGTGCGGTTTACTCTCTTTTTGCATTGTATGTATCCTCAAGGTCTGGTAATCCTTATACTGTTTACTGCTGCCTGCTCTGCATCCTCTGCTAAATATTAGAGTGAGCGCCTATTATTTTCTCTGTTTATATATTTTAACTCGCAGCTGATTTGTCTTAAATCTAAATGAGCATTACAGGAGTTGTAGTGGACTAAAAATAAGCCATTTTGTGTTCACAATTTAATGAGATATAAATTCAAACACAGTTGTCTTTGTCTGTGATTTTTTTTTGTCTCTATCCTCCAGAGCCAGGAATCAACATTCAAAAAGTATTTCTCTCCCTTAATTAAATAAACACTCTAGATTTAAATAGACATCTATTGTTTTAGATTCAGCCTCCTCCCCTGTTTTAGATTTAAAAACATGTTCCCATCTGTAATCTGGCACTGGGACAGTCTACACGCAGCAGTCCACCCTCCACTTCTTAGCATGGGAGACCAGTGATACTCACATCATTCCAGCAAATCCAATGCTTATCTATGTAAAACATTAGAAGTGTTTGGCATCATGTGCCTGACAGCCACTAGAGACGTAGTTTAGGCAAAACAAATTTTTAAATAAGGAATATCAATTAAACTGTAAACAACCCAATTCACTTCCTCTCCTTTACCCGTGTGATGTAAGAATTGAGATTCAATTTAATTGTAAATCTCATAAGCACCACATTTTCTATGCATGAAATACATTTTATCCCCTTATATTTTGTGTCATTATATTTTACTCTCCTGAAGTAGAATGTAAGCTCCTTGAACAAGGTCCTCATCACCTTCTGTTTGTGTACAACCAACTGCTTGTTTGTTGGTTCATCTATTGTACAGCACTGGAAAATCTGTTGCCACTTAGTTCACTAATTAAATAATAATTATCATTCTGTAAGATTTTCTTATTACTCCTTTGATCACTCCTGATGCTGCAGATATTTAACAGACATAACCTAGAAACAGATTTTCTTATCCATCTTCTCACCACTCTCTTTCTCTCTCGGAGATAGATCGAGAGTAGTGCTCAGTATGTTTCAATATGCTCCTTTCCTGAAAATAGAGAGAGTGCATCTCTTTCCTGGCTGATATGCCCGTTCCGCCTTCCTGGCTACTCTCAGACACTTAGAGGCAATCACCTATAAACAAATCTTGAGATTCTCCTGCCAATCTTCTCCTTTTCAATGGGACTTATCCAGAAGTAGAATATAACTCTACACACATCCCTATGGCCCAATCTGGCCACTTTGTAGGTTACAATACTCACATTGTCATTGACAAATCAGTCTAACAATTTTTTTTTTCCAGATCTCCGATGTTTACGTATAATGTGAGAAGTGATTTTCATGTTCCAGTAAATCTTTCTTGGAAACGTGAAGCAATCAACTAGAAAGTAGATGTGAAATCAGGACAGTTGGTTTAAAACCTATACAGAGACTACTTGTGTGATTATTTACTGCATTTTAATTCTGCAATCAAACTTATTTTATTATTTACAGATCGGAATCATCTGACGTGGGGAGATAGTAATTCTGTCCAGGCGAGGTCTCAGTAGAGCTCTGTGTTATCAGGTGTAGCCCGGGGAGTCTGATTTTGATCTAGAGAATTATCTTTTATTGAAGGGATAGCGCAGTGTATTATTATATTGTGCACAAAGCATGCAGTGATTCTATAATATCCATGTAACAATGTAGCTCTCTTTATAATTCACAGTATATATTCACTCATTCCAAAATGCTCTGCTAGTCGTGAGTCTGCAGAGAGGTGGAATATATTACATTTTACATAAATGACAATGAAACATATGTGTGTGTTTTCTCCTATGACATTTGGTTTAATATCAGACATTTGATTCCCTACTGTCACATCTCACAAATCCAAACAAACTCTGGACAAGGTTCCAAACTAATAACTGTGACATAGGTAGCTATACAGACAGATAGATACACACACACACACACAGGCAGACAGACAAACCGTTAGATAGACAGACAGACAGATAGATACACACACACACAGGCAGACAGACAAACCGTTAGATAGATAGACAGACAGACAGATAGATACACACACACACACAGGCAGACAGACAAACCGTTAGATAGATAGACAGACAGACAGATAGATACACACACACACACAGGCAGACAGACAAACCGTTAGATAGATAGACAGACAGACAGATAGATACACACACACACACACAGGCAGACAGACAAACCGTTAGATAGATAGACAGACAGACAGATAGATAAACACACACACAGGCAGACAGACAAACCGTTAGATAGATAGACAGACAGACAGATAGATACACACACACAGGCAGACAGACAAACCGTTATATAGATAGACAGACAGACAGATACACACACACAGGCAGACAGACAAACCGTTAGATAGATAGACAGACAGACAGATAGATACACACACACAGGCAGACAGACAAACCGTTAGATAGATAGACAGACAGACAGATAGATACACACACACAGGCAGACAGACAAACCGTTAGCTAGACAGACAGACAGACAGATAGATACACACACACAGGCAGACAGACAAACCGTTAGATAGATAGACAGACAGATAGATACACACACACACAGGCAGACAGACAAACCGTTAGATAGATAGACAGACAGACAGATAGATTGATTCATCCAAATGGTGTTTTATTGTGCAGATACTTATTACAGCATTAGCACTTATTGACATTTCAGTCTTTGTAGGTTATATATATTATAAGAAATGGTCTATACAGGAACTGAAATGCTGAAATGTACAAAGTATATAAGGTCTATCCAGAACAAAGTCCAGCCATTGTTCATATTGAAAAACGATTTCCACGACATTGATGTAACCTGGCTGCCAAGGAGAGTGGACTGGAATGCGCATATATTAACAATGACGACTTCACTGTACGAGTCAGTGGAGGTGCTAGACGCCATTGAGTGAGCATGCGTAGCCGCTGCATTCAAATAACTGAGCGAGTAGAGCAACGAATCTGCATCATTTTGTTAAGTTTGAATATTCCTCTGCAGAAACTATTGGGATGATTCAGAAGGCTTTTGGGGACAATGCAATGAGAGCAGCACAAATACAAGTGTGGCACAAGCATTTGAAAGATGGTCAAGAATTTGTTGAAAGATTTGTCGCTCTGCGACTTCTGGCTTTTCCAAAAACTAAAAGTAACTGTGAAAGGAATGAGATTCTAGACTGTCGAAGAGATTCGGGTAAATATGACGAGGCAGCTGATGGCGATTCCTATAAATGATTTTGCAGAGTGTTGTGAACAGTGGAAGAGATGCTGGGAGAACTGTGTGTGGTCCCAAGGTGCCTACTTTGAAAGGGACTGAGGTGTCATTGGCCCATGTACAATGTTTCTTGTATCTTATAATAATATATGTCTCTATTCATAATAATAATAATAATAATAAATGTCTCTATTTTTCACATTACATGGTTGGATTCGTTCCAGAAAGACCGTGTATATGTATTTAGTGTGTATTTTTGGGTATACAGTGTTGAGTGGTTGCAGTACTCTTTACAGTTATTTTTTTCATTTACCTAATTTCACTTTTTTTATATTTTAAAGGAAATATATCTAAACATACTGACAGGGAGGCTTACCTATATTACATATTTTATATATAAAATGTCTCTTGAATGACATTCGCTCTGAGATACACAGGAAATTATCTTACTGTTTTGAAGAGTGACCTTTAGTACACTTGTGCAAACATTTGTTTCATCCCTTAAACCGACTCAATCGTACGATTTCAAATATTTCTAATTAAACACTCGAGATGAATTGATTCCTTCAGAAAATAAATAAATTTCTGGATGTATCGATTTGCTTAGTTTTTGATTAAAATGATTCTGATTTGTGCAAATAAATTTGTTTATGAACAACACAAATTTTGCTAACAAGTCTAACATACTTTATATACAATATGTTAACGCACACACATCACCATTCTGTTACACACCTGTGTGATGGATAGAACCATCGCCATATACCTTCTGGGCAACATTCACATGTCCAGAAACAGACATGGGAAAGGAATAGAACATGAGAAGTGAGTTGGACATGAGTGGCAGATACCTCAGTCATGACCACTTGTGCTGAACAGCTGGAAATCCATGAGGCCTGGGGGATACATACCAATATCTTCCCTTTTCAATCTATTTTTAGGTTCTGAAATAGACTCCATGCCATTAATTTCCTCTTCTAGTTAAGTGACCTTTTGGACACTAATATTTAAGACATGTTTGATCATTTCTGTGGACATTTCATTTTCATGAATTTTCATGCTTTTGCTTCTATTTAAATTGACTAAATGCAAGGCCGTTAGCAATTTCTGGTGAAAGATGGTTTAAATGCATGTTTTTGTAGCCATTCATGCTAAATGTTTATAGAATAAACCTGCCATGAGTGCGCTTCATTTACGTTATGTTAGAATTTGATTGACATTCCAACGCATTCAAACATTATACATAAACCATAGCAGGACCTACTTAATCGTAGTCAGAGCTGAAATACAATCAATCAAAATGTAGAACAGGCACATTTCATTGTAACACCTAGCATGTCTTCACCTGTATTGTCTCTACGCACACGTAGCAGACAGTTACGGAAAAATCACTGGGGTCAGCTGTCTTGGAGGTTTCACATTGTGTATTCTTATGCATTTACAAGAATGTAGCAGTGATGTTGATGAAGAGAAAAACTGCGTTTTAATCTCACAAACTTCAGGATTTGACATCTCTAGATTTTTTTTTAAAATACTAAAGCTCTCTAGTTTACTTCTGACAATCTTATTTTATAATTTCTCAGTCTTAAATTAGCACATAGAATTTTTACTTTGTTAATCAAACGGCCTTTTGTGAACAAAGTTCTTGATTTTAAAAAATAGCTGGGTTTAACCATTTCCTCAAGAGATCATTTCATAATAAGTCGGGCTACACTATGTTTGACCAATGATAAGACAGCTGCTATTTAATGAGGAGTTACTACTGGTGCAGTAAATAAATAACTATAAATAACTTTCAGTGCAAAAAAACAAAAAAATAACAATGCAATATTGAAGGTGCATTGCCGTTTATGTGCCTTTTATTTTGATAAATCAGCTCATAAGTTCTTCTTTAATACTCATACAAAGGAAATAGCTGGAAGCTAGAATTTGCTTGAGGTTACCTTCCCCTGAGCTTTATCCAGAACACTGATGGATGACTCTTAAGGATACCATTGGTTGAAGCTGTACATTACAAATTCTCCTAAGACATATTTTGAATGTAATTTTAAACAAAACAATTGTAAAAAAAAAAAAAAAAAAAAGACTGTACAAAGCAAAATAAAGTAAAACATTTAGTGCTGGACTCTATTACACAAGGTACATTTAAAGAGCACCTGCCTTGCAAAGACTTCTCATTGAGCTGCATTGGGAAGTTTGTGATTGGACAGCCACAGAAAGTCTGGACTGGGTCTAGGGTGGAGAACTTGCAAAGGCTGCAGACATAGATCTGTATTTAGATGCACCCAATTAAAAAATAAATAAGAAAAATCATAAATAAATACATGCATTTCTGCATTGGGGTATATCTACTAAACAATGTGTGTGTGTGTGGGGTGGGGGGTGGATTTGGGAAGTGGAATGTCCCTTTAACTCTGGGAACCAGATAAATGTTATTCCGCGACACAGCCAGAAATATGGTTATCTCCTATAATATGATCTAACTCACAGGACCATATTAAGGAAGGCTAAAATATGCTAATCTAGAACAGGCTGCTAAAGCAGAAGGAATCACATGGAAATCAATACAATGTCTCTTAACCCCTTAACGCCGTTACGGCGTTCCATGCCGTCGCGCTTTAAATGGGCTTTAAAGCCGTTGCGGCGGCATGGAACGCCGTAACGGTTTAAGCCCCCAGGAGCCAGCAACTACTCACCTCCGCCGCGATCCTCTTCTCGGGGGCTGCCTGAGAGCCCAGGCAGCCCCCCTCCGGCAAATGAGGCCCCCGGGGGCCATGTGATCGCTCTCAAAGAGCGATCACATGGCCCCCTATAGCTGGCTATGGATATGCCAGCAGGGGGACTGTCTAAAATATCAGACAGTCCCCCTGCTGGTAGGAGGTGTAAAAAAAATAAAATAAACATGTTTAAAAATAAATTAAATATATTTTAATATATATATAATATGTATATATATTATATATATAATATATATACATATTATATATATGTAACGTCATGCAAAGTGCATTTTAATATTAATATAAGTATATAAATTAATATTAAAATACACTTAGAATGGTGTTACATATATATAATATGTATATATATTATATATATAATAGATGTACATATATATATTATATATAAATACGTATAATTAAAATAATAAATAAATAAAATAATAAAATAAATAAATAAAATATTGAAACAAAATTTAATATAAATTATATATGCATATGTAATTTCATTCTAACTGTATTTTGTTATTAATATATATATATCGGTAACAAAATACACTTAGAATGACATTCTATATATATCTATCTATGTATAAAATACAAATAACCGCAAATATATATATATAGATAAATACATATAATTACATAAAAGATTACATTAGTATACACGTAGAATTTAAATACCTATAAATGCATATATATTAAAATTCTACGTGTATATTTAAATAATCTTTTAACGTAATTATGTGATTTGATTAATTAAAATTTGATTGACATGCCTGACAACACAGGGAGAAAGTGCAGAGAATTTAATTCGCAAGCACTATATTTGACCCTGTAACTCTCCAAGACACCATAAAACCTGTACATAGGGGGTACTGTTTTACTCGGGAGACTTCACTGAACTCAAATATTAGTGTTTCAAACTGGTAAATTGTATTACAACAATGATATTTTAAGTAAAAGTTACGTTTTTCGCATTTTTTACAAGCGAACGGCACTTTTATGGTCTATATTATTGTTGTAATATGTTTTACGGTTTTAAAACACTAATATTTGTGTTTAGTGAAGTCTCCCGAGAATAACAGTACCCCCCATGTACAGGTTTTATGGTGTTTTGGAAAGTTAGAGAGTCACATATAAGGCTTGCATTTCATTTTTTTCACATTGAAATTTGCCAGATTGGTTATGTTGCCTTTGAGAGCGTATGGTAGCCCAGGAATGAGAATTACCCCCATGATGGCATACCATTTGCAAAAGTAGACAACCCGAGGTATTGCAAGTGGGGTATGTCCAGTCTTTCTTAGTAGCCACTTAGTCACAAACACTGGCCAAATATTAGTTTTTTGCTTTTTTCACACAAAAACAAATATGAACGCTAATTTTGGCCAGTGTTTGTGACTAAGTGGCTACTAAAAAAGACTAAACATACCCCACTTTCAATACCTTGGCTTGTCTAATTTTTCAAATGGTATGCCATTATGGGGGTAATTCTCTTTCCTGGGCTACCACACCGTCTCAAAGGTAACATTACTAATCTGGAAAATTTCAATTTGAAAATGGAACGTTCTATATTTGACCCTGTAACTTTCCAAAACACCATAAAACCTGTTAATGGGGGGTACTGTTGTACTCGTGAGACATCGCTGATTACAAATATGTGCATTTTTTTGCAGTAAAACCTAACAGTATTATGACATTCACAGCTAAAATGGCAGACGGAAATACAAATTTTAAAAAAAATCTTATTTTCTCACCTTTTTTTTTATTTTATTCATAATAAATTATGTTCCATATATGAATAGTTAATGATAGATTAAAGCCCTGTTTCTCCTGAACAAAATGATATATAATAAGTGTGGGTGCATATAATTTGAAAGAGGGGAACTACGGTTGAACAGACATATAGCGCAAATTCCAGTTTTTGTTTACGTTTTGTTTTGATCAGAACGTGCACTATTGACTCCGTCCTGAAGGGGTTAACATGGCTACTGTGATGTCGTACATATCAGAGAATGCAATGTATTCCATTAACCGTTTGTACATTCTTCTTGCAAACTTTTAAATTTAATGTTATGAATGTGAATAATATGTGTATGCTGGACATCTTTTCACTTTTTCATTTTAAAAAGAAAACATATACAGGACAAATTTAGCTTCTCAGCAAATCAAGCGATAAGAGCCCAAATTTGTTCAATTCACTACAATGTGCCTGGCATACCCATCACACACCTACCATGCCCAACACATCCTTGGCATATGTATATTGCCGAAGAGCAGGCTATTTGAGCTGCTGTCATTCTCAATACTCTCTTGCACTTTGTTGTTTGCTCTTCCAGATCTCCCAGCAGATTCAACTTTGGCCCTTTGGCAGGATAGTCACGATTTTAGGGACCTGTCTCGCCATTCCTAATTTGTTAGGTCCGCATAATGCATAGTGCGAGAGTGCCTATAGATGTGCTTGTGTTATTCTCAGGGCACTAGTATCCTGCAGAAAGTGCACGGACAAGGCTCCCTGCATGGGCCACCCTTAGTGGCCTGGCCAGCTTGATTGTCAGACAGCCTACACCTGCCAATTCTTTCGGCGAACTTTCCACTTTTCCAGGTGTGTCAAACCCTTATGGTGACACCATTGAGGCAATTAGCATCGCTGCCCTGTCACTTTTTATACCCCCCTCTACTGTCCCATGACAAAGGATGTCCGTGTTATTATTATTGCCATTTATATAGCGCCAACAGATTCCGTAGCGCTTTACAATATTGTGAGAGGGGGGATGTAACTATAAATAGGACAATTACAAGAAAACTTACAGGAACGATAGGTTCAAGAGGACCCTGCTCAATCGAGCTTACAGTCGATAGGAGGTGGGGTATAAGACACGTTAGGACAGGAAATATCAATCAAATAGGGTGGGAGTGAAGCAGAGCTGGAGGAGAGAGTAGAGTGCTGCCCTTTAGGAGAGAGCAAGGAACGGGTATGTAAGGTTAGAGGTTAAAAAAAAAAGGGGGGAAAAGGTTAGCGCTAATAATATATAAACAGGCAGCGACCTTTAGAGGGTAACCCTCTAACCCTCTATATAAGAGATATACAGTAAAGGAAAAAAAGGTTGCGCCAAAGATAAAATGGACAAAATAAAAGTAAAAACAACAATACAATAAAAATATATATATAAATAGGTATAGTCCAAAATGGTTTATCAGTTCCAATAGGTGTCTTGAGGTAAAGTAGGTATGGTCACTAATTCCGCTGTGGGGGTAGGTTCTCTTGTTGTAGTATTTTCTACCGTCTCGTAATATGGAAGACACAAGGTGAAAAAGACTAATCGTGCGGAGTGTATACACTTAATGTGATGGTATAAAAATGATATATGTTACACTCACATTTAGTTGAGCTATAGCCAGCTCGGGGTTTGTAGGCATACAGCGGTATAATCCCCGCTGCTGGGATATATTGTTGCTTGTCCTCCAAGGGGTATGTCCAACTCTCAGGAGAAGAAGGAAATAAAAACAGCAGATAGTGCTCTCCGATTGATTGATTAAAAGGTGGTGAATAAAATAAGATAAAATATACTCACAAATAGAGTGCAGATCACACTGCACCCAGGTAATAGCGTTAGTGGTATAATCCCCACTTCAGGATATGTAGAATAAAAATGCCAGGAAAAAATTAAATAAAATAAGATTATAGTAATAATTGTGTATATAAAATGATAGTGGTACACTTATTAGACCAAAAAATCATTTATTATAAAATAACACAATATAAATAACCATTTAACGCGTTTCACCGCTGGGGCTTTATCAAAAATGGAATAACCATTTTTGATAAAGCCCCAGCGGTGAAACGCGTTAAATGGTTATTTATATTGTGTTATTTTATAATAAATGATTTTTTGGTCTAATAAGTGTACCACTATCATTTTATATACACAATTATTACTATAATCTTATTTTATTTAATTTTTTCCTGGCATTTTTATTCTACATATCCTGAAGTGGGGATTATACCACTAACGCTATTACCTGGGTGCAGTGTGATCTGCACTCTATTTGTGAGTATATTTTATCTTATTTTATTCACCACCTTTTAATCAATCAATCGGAGAGCACTATCTGCTGTTTTTATTTCCTTCTTCTCCTGAGAGTTGGACATACCCCTTGGAGGACAAGCAACAATATATCCCAGCAGCGGGGATTATACCGCTGTATGCCTACAAACCCCGAGCTGGCTATAGCTCAACTAAATGTGAGTGTAACATATATCATTTTTATACCATCACATTAAGTGTATACACTCCGCACGATTAGTCTTTTTCACCTTGTGTCTTCCATATTACGAGACGGTAGAAAATACTACAACAAGAGAACCTACCCCCACAGCGGAATTAGTGACCATACCTACTTTACCTCAAGACACCTATTGGAACTGATAAACCATTTTGGACTATACCTATTTATATATATATTTTTATTGTATTGTTGTTTTTACTTTTATTTTGTCCATTTTATCTTTGGCGCAACCTTTTTTTCCTTTAAGGTTAGAGGTTAGTCTGAGAGGCCATAAGCTTTCCTTAAGAGATGGGTTTTAAGGCCCTTCTTAAAGGATTGAAGACTAGGGGAGAGTCTGATGGGGGTAGGCAGGCTATTCCATAGGAAGGGAGCTGCCCGCGAGAAGTCCTGCAAGCGCTGAATATGCTATAACTGAAGTCTGATCCAACACTTGTACTGATACTCCTGAATGCCCTGGGATTTCGTTTTACTTTGTGAATTACCATTAGGTTATTTAGCTGCTCACAGATTCTCTCTGTGGAAGCAGGAATGGTGTCTGCGAAATTTGTAGCAGCCAAATTGGTCACCCTTCAAAATACAATACAACAGAAACGTACACCAAAGGTTTTCTCCAACTTTCAAGCTGGATTCTTAGCAAACATGTTGATCAATTAACAACAATTTTATTTTATTTTTTAAACTTCATTGCTGAATATTCTACGGACAAATGTTAAAAGGACACTCTGAATCCCTAAAACATTTTAGCTTGCCGAAGAGTGTGTCCTCTTTTTTTTAATTTTACAAAAAGTACAGATTTCTAAAGAAATTGGCACTTTTATAAATTAAGCTGGTTGCACCCCCACAGGCTGTCAATCAGATAACACGTCCTGTTACTTCCTGGTAGTTTAGCTCAGTGAAGCCAAACTCAAGAGGCACCAATTGCCCAGAGCATCTGCCTTGCAACAACTTCTCATTGAGCTGCACTGGGAAGTCTATGATTGGACAGCCTCAGGAAGTCTTGGCGGGGATAGAAGGAGAGGGCTGGCAAAGGCTGCAGACAAGATATCTGCAGCTTTTGTAAGCTATTTCTATATATAACCTCAATTTAAAAAAACAAATGCATAATTAAATGCATGAATGTTTTCATTTGGTGTATATCTACTAAACGGTAATTTGTATTTTTTTATTTTTGTATTTGGGCAGTAGAGTGTCTCTTTAGTGTCTGGGATTAAAGACTTCTGGTCAAGTTTGATTCATATTAAAGCTCATGAAAAAACCTTGCAGCCCAGCCCTTGACCTCTTAAGTCCAAGGTAAGACATCAGCTGGACCTTGTTCATCTTTTGGGCACTGTGTGTTTTAATATATATATATATATAATAGTAACAGATATAATGATGGAAAATGGCGTAGTGGGAGCTATTACAATTATGCTTGTGTTATTGCAGAAGCAAGTCATTTTGTTGTAATTATACCTCTTCTAAACCTGGGAGCATTTAGAATCTCTTTTCATCTGTACCAAATGTACATTAAGTGTGTGTTTTGCTGCCTCATGTACGTGATTCTATGCTATAAATTATTGACTGACTCCTAGAACACCTGTCTGCATTATTATGAGAATGTAAACTCTGGCCTCTAAATATTTAACTCTATGTCTTCTGACTAGTTTTTTATTTTATTTTAGGGAATCACTACAATTAATCTAGATAGAAATAGGTAAGGTTCTTTTTTTTTTTAGCCAAAAATAGCTTGGCTAAAGGTCTGACTATGGTCTGTTAAATCCTTGTTATTTGCTAAAAGTCATCAAGATTTGCACACAGAGGCTGGCTACCGTTAACAACTCCTGAATTATCATTATGTTATCATTATTATGTTATTCTTTATATAGCGCCAACAAATTCTGCAGCGCTTTACAGTGGGTGGACGAACAAACATAGTTGTAACCAGACAAGTTGGACACACAGGAATAGAGGGGTTGAGGGCCCTGCTCAATGAGCTTACATGCTAGAGGGAGTGGGGTAAATTGACACAAAAGGTAAGGATAGAATTAGTCTGACAGTTGCAAGAGAGGAATCAGTCGGGAGCTATTAACAGTTTAATTGATACGCTTTTATGAAGAAGTGGGTTTCTAATAATTTTTTGAAGGAGTGGAGATTGGGTGAGCATCTAACGGAGGAGGGAAGTGAGTTCCACAGGAACGGTGCAGCCCTCGAGAAGTCTTGAAGGCGAACATCAGAGGTGAATTATCATTTTTTTTATTATCTCTCCTCTCAGAAGCCATACATCCACATGCATGGGGGTGGTCGTAGGATTAGATTACCCTTTAAAAAGAAAAGTAGGGCAGTCATCATTGAAACACCTTATGGTGATTGTTCCTGTATTGGATTTTTGCACTACTTATATTTGAGAGGCATTGTTAAAATTCCTATAACAGCTGAAGAACTCGTGTTGTGACCAAAAAGCCTCGGTTATAGCCTATTGTAAAAATGAAATGGACCAATGATAGAGACAAAATGTATAAATATTTATTTAACCTTTACCTGCCTGTGACATTCACACAGCAAACCACAAATTTACAAAAATCACACAAATATCAGGTAAGAAAATCAGTCTGCTAAACAATTATATGCAGCAATTAAATGTACTAAAATATAATAATAATAATAATAATAATAATTACTAAATTAAATAAATTGCATGATAATTGTAAGGGAAATTATTGTATAGAACAAAAGCTCTAATCTAAAGTAAGATAATTATGAATTCCATTGTTAGTATAAAGACTGTATCTTCTGGCACGCAGACAATACCACAATAATAAGCATTAACTTGATTTCATTGTAGTTTTTATTTCAAAAATTACTTATGCAGGTATTGTATTGACTAACACTATCATCATTTATCTGTGTTAAATAAACAAGCGTGTTTTCTCATCGTAAGCATATTCTAAATGTCACTACTTCTGCTTGGTTTCATCGAATTATGACAAGTGTAATATTGATCAATGCCGGAACATATGTTTTCAAATAAATGGAACTGTTTGAACTCTGAAAAAGGAAAAAAAAATAGAAATAAAACACACTCAATAAGAATAAGTGATTTAACGTAACAGAAACATGTACCTGAAACAAATATCTCTTGGTCATAGTAGAAATATAATGGCACAACCTTTCCAGGGCCAGGGGGATGAACAAATGGCTGCCAAGCAATTAACGCAGCATTGTCAGTTAACAGAATCTTGCAAAAAATCTAAATGTATATATATACTGATTAGACTACTTTGTCTAATGTATGCAACAGATTACGGCAAATGCCAAAAGGTTAGAGGTTTAATCAGCTTCACCTTGCTGTACCTTAATGGTTTGCAGGCAAAAGGCTTCAGGCACTTCGGGATAACAGAAATAGCAGCTATATTTGGGCAAAGCATCAATGTTTCGACCCTACTGGGTCTTTATCAAGCTTGATAACGACCCAGTAGGGTCGAAACGTTGCTACTTTTGCCCCAATAAAGCTGCTATTTCTGTTATCCCGAAGTGCCTGAACCATTATTTATTCTGCATATCTTGGAAGGGAGGCCTGGCCAGCCCTTGCTTCAGAGCACCTGGGTTATTTGGTGAGTGCGGTATCCAGTACCTCTTTACATATATCAGATATAGACTTAGACTGGGAAGTAAGCCCGCGCTCCTAGATCCCCTGTAGTAAATACATTTGTGCACGGTGAGAAATTTTCGGTGCTGCTATAACCCGATAGTCAGGCGAAGTCAGTTTGATTCAGACACTGAGCTAAAAGAGGAAACCAAAAAGATGTGAAAACCGGGCCAATCAGTGCACTGCAAATTATATGCATGGAATGGAACTATGCCAAAAAACCTGATTGGCCCAAATTCAGACGAATTGCAGTGTAATCCAAAACAAGAAAGAGAAAGATTATTCACCCAGCTATGTGACTAAATAGGTTATTTTTAAGTTTGGCATCTCATTAATTCATGAGAAGATCTTTGAAGCATCCCAAGGTCTTTAACAGACCAACAGGCAAAGATAATTTGGCTTCTGCAAAACATGGCTTGCTAAGAGAGACTAGTTTCAGGTAAGTGTATCCCCCCTCACCATTTAAGTGAACACGTCACCTGAAGGACAGTGCACTTTAATTGTCCAGCAGTTTCATATTTAGATTTATTAGAGTATTGACCTCAATTTTCTTTTGCAATGAATAATAATTAACTTTCCTCCCTGACATAAATTATACATTGTATTCGAAACCCACGGATACATCTAAATCTAACATAAATACATAATGTAGCATGCCAAACCCGTCACCAATGATTATCTCAATTTTAGAAGACTATCTATATTCATTTTCTAGTCCAGCCCAGAAGAACCCAGCTTCAACAGTGCTAGCAATACAATTTATTCTCCTGCAACAATGCAGTTTATAAACAGGTAGCAGAGAGGATTGGGTTTCTTGCAGTTTATGGTTTCATATGATGAGACCACAAGGAGATGTATTTGTTAAAAGCAAACCATTTTCCAGACTAATGTATAATAAAACCTGGGTTCATCCTCTTGAATGGTCACTGGAAGCACCATACAAGTTTGCATTATGGTAAAGGTTATAGTAAGGCTGTAGCAAGCACATGTACATACAATTCAATCTTCCCCTGGATGGATTCGAGATCATGAGTAGTTGGGGCTCTGGAGATCTTAATTAATTATGAACTGAGATTTGAGAAGGCTGATACATAGGCATTGCTAAGAGGGGACTTTGGTGGCTGAAGCCCAAGATATGGAGCTCTTTAGCCCCAGATCTCTACATTTGGTCGAGGTGGCAAGAGGTTTCTAGTGTTTTTTTATTTTTAATATCACTTCAGACAGGCCTTTTCAAAGCAGCAGTCTATTTTCAATGCAGAAAATGTTCAGTAAAACAGTGCTGTGCTAGGCTGCTTAGGTGGAGGGAGTTGTGCCCTCAGGCGACTGTTGTCAGGGGTTGTTTGGGAACAGAACTTTTCTGCAACCCATCTGTTAGCTAGGTAGTGTGGTAGATTGCATTAAATGCCTAGATGTGCAGCTGGTGCTTGTTTAACTCTATGCTTTCATTAAAATCTTGCAGAGTATCAGAAGCCCACTGCTCATGGACAGAGAAGATGGAAAATGACATTAAAAAGTTGGGGAAATATCATGACATAGCCTTACCTCCTTGTTAATGTAGGGGTTGTTGGGTTTGGCTTTTGGCTCAAGCCCCAACTGTTTCTAAAACCTAGCAATGCCTCTGAGATGATATCAGTATTAAGGCTTTTAGCTTGTTGAGCCATTCCCCTCATCTATGTGATGGGAGATAAGCTACTTATAACTACTGGAAACCAAAAATGAGAACCATGAGAGAGACTCCAGATAACTGCAACTGCCACAGTTCTAGAAATTTTAACTGTCAGAATACCTTTTTTTATTATATAACTTTATTTGTTGGCAATTTTTTAATACATGATCTATTTTATTTTTTGTTTGTTTTTAAACAGGGTTGATTCCTTTCTTCAGTACCCTATTACGTTTAGTGAAGTAGTAGTTCAGGGTCAAGAGGAAAAGAGTGGTCAGTGAGAATGTACATAATTGTCTGGAATTAAGTCGACATAGACCATAGCTGGTGTAGAAAGTGTTTAGGATTAAGATTATCAATTTCTTCAACGGGGGTAGTGTAGAACATCTGGATTCCCAAGCAGATAGTCATTATCAACACTGATTGTGAAACATAGCTTGCAGAAGAGTTGTTATGGTTTAAAAGAAAATTTATTCAAATACTAAAATCAAATGTGCCCTATATAGGGATTTGAAACAACTTTAAATTATATAGATTTCTGCAGAACTCCAGCAAGCATTGCGCAGAGTAAACGTTAGATATTTTTTATTTGAATTTTTCATGTAAATGCTCAACTCATTGTTTATTAAGCCCACTCAATAATGAATAAAAATGCAATGAATCTACGTGATCTTAAAGTAAATTATATATTGTGAGGGATGTATGATTCCGTTGTGACATTAATAGGATTTCTCATCAATAATTCAATGGGAGTGACAAATCAAAAAATGACAATTGTTTTTACAAGGTTGAACTTGATGAAGTCAAGGTTGACCTTGATGGACTTTCTTCAGACTGACCTGGGATGGAACAACCTCAATACTAGAATATATATATATATATATATATATATATATACACAATATATATGACACCTCTTAAGAGATTAACCCACTTACATTGGACATCTATTTTTTTATGCTATCTGCAATGCAAGCATTAATTGTGAAATAAGTAATAAAGCACTAGTGACCAGTAGCAGTGCAAAACCAAGAGTCTGGATCTATATATTACACGATCAGGCCATGATTTCAATGGGCAAATTATGTTTTTAAACCCTGTACTGTATAGTAACATCAACCAAGAATTATTTTCTGTAGCAGACGCAGTGAAGGATATACCTGAAACCTTTTTAATTCAGTCCTCTTCAGACACTGCGGTAGCTAGTTAGGAAACAGTCTGACTCTAGCATGTGTTCGACTAAAGAAAGTCTTTCCCCAGCTCTAAACCTAACTCCAACACTATCCCGAAACGATCATATATGAGGAAGTGTACTGGTTAGTGAAGTGGTAATGTTCATTAGAACTTAGGATAAACTTAGGATAAAATCCCAGTCAGACCACATCACCTTTAAAGTGCGTCAAGACACCTAATGATATATCACCCTACCTCAAATCCTCATAGATTGTTAGATAATTTGAGCAGGCCCTTCTTCACTTGTAAATATCCCATTTCTATAACTGTAATGCACTGTAGAATGTGTTGTCGTATAATGCCATTTTGGAGCTCTATAAACATTCATTAATGTGTTTTATGATGATGTCCAGAGAACCACTCAATGGCATAGTGCTCAAGTTACCATTATACATACTATCTGTGTTTATATCGTGAATTTTATCAGTTGCAATTATGTAAGCCAGTAATTTCCTTTGCACCCCACACAGATCCATCCAAGTAAAAAGTCAATTTTGTTTTATCGCACTCTCTTGGGATTCCGATCATTCGACCATATTGATTAAATTCCCCACTCTTTCCTAGATATCACTGTAAAATCTGCACAACTCTATATAATTTAATATTTTAATTTCAGTTTTAATAATTTACTTGGAGTGGGGAACCTTGTATTTTTTTTAATATAATAAAGTGTGTGACAATGTCATGTGTGGTAACTGTGTATTATACTTTTTTGCATTTTTTTAATGCAATTAATAGTTGTTTTTACAATATATTTGCATATTTAAAATAGAAACCATAATACAACCTTAATGTGGTTTGTTAATATTAACATGCTATTTTGCACATTGTTATGAATTCCAGTTGCATTTAGAATTTTCTTGTGAATGAAAATGACATTTTCAAGGCATCGAGTTGAAAGATATCTTGGGTGGTTGTCGTGCATTGCCTCTTGTAAGACTAAAGCATTTCTTTAACTCCTAATTACAATCTGTAAGAATAAGTTAGATGCTATGAGGTCCATAACAGCATGACAAAAAGGTCCATACTGAAAAGTACTAAATTCTGGGTTACAATTTCAATCCACGTTTTAGAGGAAACAAGTAATCTCATGTCATGTGAAGTCATGTTCAGCATTGGCAGTCAGGGACCAAAAGAAGGGAACACCTCCTTCTCTCTTACAGTAGACAACGTAGGTCTCTACCAGAAGAGTAACACAAGGTCTCTATCATAGTTAGACAGAATATAGTCTCTATATGTTTCATCATGGGTGATAGTAAAACTTATAGAACACAACATTAAGCCACAAATACATTTTATAAACAAAGTTTGCTCAATTATGAATGTCTTGAGGTTAGGTTTATCCAGAATGGGTTTGGTTTCTTTAACCTCTTAGTGACCAGACCGCTTTTCAATTTTCTTACCATTTGGGACCAGGGCTGTTTTTACATTTCTGCAGTGTTTGTGTTTAGCTGTCAATTTACTCTTACTCATTTACTGTGCCCATTAAATGGTCTTTCTAAGGATATCATCATATCATATAATTACTATAAAAAAAACTATACAATATGATGAAAAAAATGTAAAAATAACACTTTTTATAACTTTGACCCCCAAAATCTGTTATGCATCTACAACCGCCAAAAAACACTCATGCTAAATAGTTCCTACATTTTGTCCTGAGTTTGGAAATACCCAACGTTAACATGTTCTTAGCTTTTGTTTGCAAGTTATGGGGCTATAAGTGCAAGTAGCACTTTGCTATTTCCAAACCGTTTTTTTTTTTTTTTTTTAAATTAACCAAAGTTACATTGTAACACTGATATCTATCAGGGATCTATGACTAACCTGTCACATGTATATATTTTTAAAAAGAAGACAACCTAGGGCATTAAACTTGAGGTATTTTGACTCTTTTCATGCAACCATTTTAACACCAATCAATGGCAAATTTAAAAAAAAACTAATAATTGGTGATTTTTTTTGACATACATAGCATTTTAAGAATACATGTACTGAGAACTTTAAGGGTTATGCCAATGAACACCCCAATATGTGTTCAGCAACATCTCCTGAGTACTGTGATGCCACCCATGTAGAGGTATGTCAGGTTTTCTGGGGGCAAAAATACCTTATTTGGAGGGTGTGCATTCCAGTTTTCCAACTTGGGATTTTCAAAGCTGGTCATCATGCACCAATGTCCTATTAGGGACATTTTAAAAGCTGGCCAATGTAATTTACCCCCATCAAACCATATATTTTTGAAAAGTAGACAACCCAGGGTATTCAATATGGTGTATGTAAAGTCTTTTTAGTAGCCACAAACACACTGGCCAAAGTTAGCATTTATATTCGTTTGTGTGTTAAAAATGCAAAAAAAAAATAACGAACACTAACTTCGGCCAGTGTTTGTGACTAGGTGGCTACTAAAAAAAGTCTGAGCATTTGCAATACATTGGGTTGTCTTCTTTTGCAATTGGTATGCTATCATGGGGGTAATTCATTCCTGGGCTACCATATGCTCTCAAAGTCAACATAACAAATCTGGCAAATTTCAATGTGAAAAAATTGGCCTTATATTTGACCATGAAACTTTCAAAAACACTATAAAACCTGTACATGGGGGGGGTACTGTTGTACTCGAGAGACGTCGCTGAACAGAAATATTAGTGTTTCAAAACTGTAAAACGTATCTCAACAATGCAAAAAAACATCACTTTCACTGACAATATCAACGCTGTGATATGTATTATGCTTTTGAAACACTAATATTTGTGTTCAGTGAAGTCTACCGACTAAAACAGTACCCCCCATGTATAGGTTTAAGGGTGTCTTGGAAAGTTACAGGGTTAACTAGCAAATTAAATTCTCTGTACTTTGGCCTGGGTTTCCAGGCAGGTCCCCCAAATTGCAATCAATAAAAATACTTAATTATGTAAAAATATTACATAAATATGCACATAGAATTTAAATATATACATATATATATATATATAAATATATATATACATATATATATATATTTATATATTTGAAGTCTACGTGTATATATATGAAATTATTTATGTAATTATGTATATAAACATATGTATGTTTTGTATTTTTTTTATTTATTTCTATATATATATATATATATAAATATCAAAATACAGTTAGAATAAAATTACATTTGTATATCTATATATACGTGTGTAATTTTACTCTAAGTGTATTTTTATATTACTATATGCATATATTAATAAAAAATACACTTAGTATGACATTATATATATATATATATATATATATACATACACTCACATGTTCTATGTAGATTTATGATATGTATACATATATATATATATATATATATAGACATATATATATATATATATATATATATATATTTTTTTTTTTTATAAAACTTTTTTATTATAAAACTTTTCTTTTTACTTATTTCACCAGCAGTTCAGGCAGTCCCCCTGCGGGCAGCATTATGAACGTGCATTGCAGCCATGTGATCGCATGGCCCCTAGGGGTCCTGATTTGCTGAGGGGGGCTATCAGACAGTCCCCCCAGATGGAGAAGAAGATAGATCGCCAATGGGGGAACGGCGGCAATCTGGTAAATGAATGGGAAGGGGTTTATATTGGGGAGGGGGTTAGTATTGGGGTGGGGGATTAATACTTAAAAATATATTTTTTTCTTCACTGAGGGCCTCGACCCCTGGAGGCACTCAGCATACAGGCAGAGCATCAGAAGCCTGCCTGATGGCTTCCAATGCTCTGCACTACACTGCCGGGCTCCACGTGGTGAAACCCGGAATCACTTAGGGGCCCGGCAATCAAGTGGGGTATTCCAGGATACCTCAACATTGAGTCATCGCTGCAATACCCTTAGAGCAGCTGGAAGCGATCATGATACAGGGTACATCAGCACAAGTGTGTGTGTATGGGGCAGTGTGTGTATGGGGGCAGTGTGTGTGTGTGTACGGGGCAGTGTGTGTTTGCAGGGAGCAGTGTGTGTGTGTATGGGGGGCAGTATGTGTATGACGGGCAGAGTGTGTGTATGGGGGCAGTGTGTGTATATAGGTGGCAGTGTGTGTGTATGGGGGACAGTTTGCGTGTTTATGTGGGCAGTGTGTGTGTGTGTGTGTATGGGGCAGTGTATGCACGGAGGGCAGTGTGTGTATGTAGGGGGCAGTGTGAGTGTGTGGGGGCAGTTTGTGTGTATGTATGGGGGGGCAGTGTGTGTGTGTGGGGCAGTGTATGTGTGTATTGGGCAGTGTGTGTATGGGTATGGGGCAGAGTGTGTATAGGGGGCAGGGTGTGAGTATGGGGGCAGGGTGTGTGTATGGGGACAGTGTGTCTATGGGGGGCAGGGTGTGTGTTTATGACAAACAGTGTGTGTATGGGGGGCAGGGTGTGTGTTTAGGACAAACATTGTGTGTATGGGGGCAGTGTGTGTGTGTATGGGGGGCAGTGTGTGTGTATACGGGAGAATGATTGTGGGTCTGTGGGGTTGGAAGGTAGATTAATAAATCCGGTGGGGAAGCCCTGGTGGTCCAATTGCGAAGACCTGATGGTCCTGGTTGTGAGAGTGAACTCTAGCAGGCTCAGGAGCTGCTAGATTTCACTCCCTGCAGGTTCGGAGTGTTGCCGTAGTAACCGTGGCAACGTTCCGAGCTCGTGAGAGGAGAACCCGGCGGAGCTGCATGTTAGAGCTCCCCCGGGTCTTCTCTCCCTCCCCTGCCAGCTGCCAGCAGTACACTGCGAGCGGGCCAGAGAGTGAGATCTCTGATCTCCCCTTCGGGCCTGCAGAGCCGGCAGGGGAGAGGGAGGCACATTTCACGGTGCTAATTATCATAATCGTAATTTATTGCCTGTCCGCGAAAGCTTTCACCCAACTATAAAGTGTGTGTCTGTATGGGGCAGTGTATGCATGGAGGGCAGTGTGTATATGTAGGGGGCAGTGTGTGAATGGGGGCAGTGTGTGTGTGGGGGGGAAGTTTGTGTGTATGTATGGGGGTGCAGTGTGTGTGTGGGGGCAGTGTATGTGTGTATTGGGCAGTATGTGTATGGATATGGGGCAGTGTGTGTATAGGGGGCAGCGTGTGAGTATGGGGCAGGGTGTGTGTGTATGGGGACAGTGTGTCTATGGGGGCAGGGTGTGTGTTTATGACAAACAGTGTGTGTATGGGGGCAGTGTGTGTGTGTGTATGGGGAGCAGTGTGTGTATACGGGAGAATGATTGTGGGTCTGTGGGGTTGGAAGGCAGATTAATAAATCCGGTGGGGAAGCACTGGTTGTCCAGTGGGGAAGCCCTGATGGTCCTGGTTGTGAGAGTGAACTCTAGCAGCCTCAGGAGCTGCTAGATTTCACTCCCTGCAGATTCGGAGTGTTGTGGTAACCGTGGCAACGTTCCGAGCTCACGAGAGGAGAACCCGGCGGAGCTGCATGTTAGAGCTCCCCCGGATCCTCTCTCCCTCCCCTGCCGGCTGCCAGCAGTACACTGCGAGTGGGCCGGAGAGTGAGATCTCTGATCTCCCCTCCAGGCCTGCAGAGCCGGCAGGGGAGAGGGAGGCACATTTCCCGGTGCTAATTATCATAATCGTAATTTATTGCCGGTCCGCAAAAGCTTTCACCCAACCTTATAGTTGGGTGAAAGCTTTCGCGGACAGGCAATCAATTCTTGCGGACCTACGCCGGTCTTCAGCCCGGGAATTTGGAACCCCTGGTATATGGGATAATTAAGCAGGGATTTTCTGTTCTATGCCATGGATCAGGTGATCATTTGTAATTTTACTGGAATATGAGCAATACATGAGGAAGATTTTCCTATTGATCCACATTCATTATGTCTCCAGCCATGAGAATTAGAGTCCTTCATTATAATGAGCTGTCATCATTGCAGTAGAGTAGATACTTCCCAGTGACGGCCCAGACCTACATCTAGCAACATCTACCTGGTGCGTCCAAGTTGATTAGACAACATATACATCTTGAAAAATCTGATACATGTAATTAATTTAAATGGCTGTATAGTAAAAGACAAGACATTTGCATTCTCATATGTTACTTAAAATTGATATCACCAGATCTAAATATCAGTTAACTGTTTTATGGTTTTCTTCTTAATACTAGAATTAGCATCTTTTACCATAGAAATCTTATTATACAGTCATGGATGATGTTTCCAATTGTCAATAGTTGTTGCCAAGCAACTTCCATTGTTGCCATAGTCAAATGAACTTGTTAATGAGCCAACATTTTTTTTTTATATAAAATATTGTGTTGTTTTATATGCCATTAGATAAAAATTTAAACTTTGGAATTTTAGTGTAACTGTTTGATAACAGTCGACCAAGTAACAATCATTTCGGATGCTTGTATAGTCACTTAAAAATTGATAAGGGGACCTACCCAATTACTTGCCAAATAAAATCAGTGGAGACATCTTTTTATCTGTTAGTTCTAAAAAGGATTTATTAATCAATTGTAAAAATACAACGACAAGAAATATATTTAAAAAAAATCAATAAACGAAAATAAGGTAAAATTACACACACAAAATTAAGAAGTGCCTTAAAACCCATCTCTTAGGAAAGCTTATGGCCTCCAAGACTAACCCTTACCTCACATACCTGTCTCTTGCCCTCTCCTAAAGGGCAGCCCACCTTATTTGATTGTAAATTCCTGTCCTAATGTGTTTTACACCCCACCTCCTATAGAATGTAAGCTCGTTTGAGCAGGGTCCTCTTAAACCTATTGTTCCTGTAAGTTTATTTGTAATTGTCCTATTTATAGTTAAATCCCCCTCTCATAATATTGTAAAGCGCTACGGAATCTGTTGGCGCTATATAAATGGCAATAATAATAATAATAATAATAATACACACACATTCAAACCTCCAAGTAGATCTTTTTTTTATCTTGTGCAAAATTTAACAACACTACAGTGTATCTAAAAATTCTTGTTGGATCATTAAGAAGTTAATTTGGTAATGATGACCTTGACACATTGTGGGAACGCTGCTAAGCATCTTTGTGCAGACAAAGCAAAGAATCCATCACGGTAGTGTAGTGTAGGTTACTATAGTAAGAGACTGTGATTTTCATATTGAGAACAAGATCAAAAAGCAACTACCGTAACAGAACATTTCCAATTGGTGATGTCAGTATTATTAAATACTCTGCATTGTACTATGCAAATTCTCAAGGCTTGTCTTTTACTTTACGGCCATTTAAATTACATATCTGTTTGTTTATAACTAGATTATAAGGAACGTACATTGTCATGACAACTTGGACGCATCACATAAATAATGCTTGGCTCGCAAGTTCTGACACTGGGAAGCATCATTTTAACTAATGCAAGAATATCAGATCTTTATCAGATATTTATATCTAAGGAGACTAATTCCTGTCAAGTCCATTTTGAAAAAAAATCCTTACAATTTAGGGGCAAAGGTTTAAAAATAATATCAGGAAGTATTAGTTACAATATATATTTTTACGAGTTTTGTCATCTTAATATAAGATTGCATTGCACATCTCTACTGCGTCTCTGGTAGTTAATCCAACTTCTGGAAACAAGTGGAAGGTGGTATCTTGAGAAGTTGACATCATCATACCATATCAACCAATGTTTCTCAGTATTTATTTATACTCATTCAGTTTTTTCCCTATGGTATATTTTTTGTAATTTCCCCCATCTAGGTTTTGATATATTTCTGATCATCGACCCAAGTCAAGGTCTCAAGAAAGCTTTTCTAAATTCATTATATGGAGATATTTTTTTATTAAGTAGAATATTATATATATATATATATATATATATATATATATATATATATATAGCTACAGATGAGCGCACTGGCTTGACGCCTTAGCAAATGTGCCTTGGCGTTTGCACTGTGGTATTTATTGATATAGCATGGAAGGACACGTTTCTAGCACGATCTAGAATTTTTAGTTTTTTGTTAGATTAATTAATGCTTGCCAATATCAAAGCCCAATCCACAGAGTTTGTAATATTCGAATACTTTCTGAACATTTCATTCCACATTTGAAAAGTCATTTGGCTTTTGTCTTCTAGCAGTAATATAATTTCCTTTTATAAGTACGCCTTTATTTGACTTTTAAACCAATTTAGCCAGGCTGGGACTTTTTTATATTCATATGATGTAACAAAGTTTATAGACTATTCAGATGAACATAAAACAAACAATTCAGATTTTAACAAGGCATAGTAACAAAGCACCTTAGAATTATGAAAACAGGTGGAATTCTTAAGATCTGTAATAAATTGTATCCAAAAAAAGTGAACAAGAGATCAGAAAAAAAAATATATGTTAAATTGCAGAGATGTAATTTGCTTCAATTTAAAGAATCCCCCTAAGAGGTCTTCGATGGTTTAAAGTGACCCACCATCAACGAATGGAAACATACATATATGGTTCCCCCTATCAGATGAAGTAATGAGTGCGATAATCTGATGGCTAAACGGGTGCAGGCTTGAAATTTAAAGCTATTTCATGTTTTATTCACAGAAATGTTTGAGAATCTTAAAGAATTGGATTCTATTTCTAAGCATGGCAAGAGTCAAAAGTCATCTGAGACATTTTTTTAGTGAAGGAAGTAGAGGAGCGCGATATTTTCATAAAATTACAAGTGGGATCCTGTGTGTTAAAAAGTCTACCGAAGGACAACATAAATAGTCGCATCCTATTAAAATGATGCACAATGCTTTTGTGGTCAGGTATATACATTATCTTGGCCAAATTCTCTTTTGTCCTAGGCAAAAGATTTATGATATTTCTCCTAAGACAGAATTAATAACTACAAAGTAGACAAAGTAGTTCTTCTTTGCATACATGTGTTGCAAGGTCCTCTAGAAGTGACCTTTATACATTTCTCTCAATTCATTCCTGCAGATATGGTCATAGGGGAGAAATTATCTTTCAGTGTTTTTGTCATGAATGTAAAGATAATAGTATGGTATAAAAAATAGTCTTAATAAACCCTCTTTTTGTGAGGCTTAACTTGGTTTACCCTACTGTTTGATTTGCTGACTCAAAGAACTACAAAAAAAAAATCAAGGTAAAACTGTGATGAACTAGATATTTCTTTTCAAAATCTTCATGACTCCATTTTTTCCACCATTTTTGCAAACTGGTTTAGATGGAAAATGAAAATGGCTTGTATTGATACCAAGACTAACAAAGGCCACCCCGGTCCTAGTGATATGATCACAGATATTCAGAAGGATGAGTAGAACTTGTTCATAGATTAATAGACTGTTCTAGAAAACCAAAACTCAAAAAATGTTACAAAAAGTCATTTGCAACTGTTACTAATTCATTAAATTTAAGTTTCATTATTATGGTTCCTTGTGCGTTTCTTAACATTTTCTTTCCAATCTGGGGACTGTTAATCTCCCTCCCAAATTGCTCTGTTTGCTGATTTTTTATGTCTGTGTTCCCTAGTATAAACACAAGATCTTTCAAAATTAAAACACTGTTTATTTGTTGGTACAAATATGGTATAAATGTAATCATTAAAGTGGAATGTCTTGCTTAATTCAGATATGCCAGCCGATATAGGGACTGACCATTTATTTAACATTCCAATACATTGCAAAAAAAAAAAAAAATACATTTACAGCAAAACAGCATTTCTAATGGTAATTGTTTTTTTCTACTAAGACAAATCAGAATGTATGCATTAGAGATGTTAATGGGAATACTTTTAATTTTAGGTATTTTCAGTTTGGTCAAATAAATTAGATTTTCGGTTTAACCAAAATTTGTTCAAATATAAACTTCGAATACCGAATCAAGAATCAAACGTTTTTTATTAGTTAAACACATTTCTGTTTGAACTGTTAAAACCAGGTGAATTCGAAGTCAATTTCAATTTCAAGGTGTAAATAGTCAAAATGGAAGCATTCTCAAGGCCAAATATGCATCCAATTAAGAAACACTTTAGAAACATGAAATTCACTTTGAATTCATTTGAATTCTCCATTTAGTGAATAACCTTGCACGTGAAATGAATGAATCCAAATGTGGTACGTGACAACCAAGTTAAGAAATTGTTATTAAAGGGAAAACAATTACAAAGGAAATAAAAGAGTATGCCCATACCAAAGGCACAGGAAACAGCTAAGCAAAGGCTGACAGCACTGGCAAGCAGGCTGAGCAGATACACCAGAGGCTTAAAGAATACCAACAAACTATCCAAGGTGTATGGACAGCTGCAGAATAACCACATATCTAACCAAGACCCACCCAAAGCAGAGAATGAACAGGACTGGAAGAACCTCTGGGAGAAAGAAGCATCACATTAAACCTTGGCCCAGTAGCTACTAGACTTAAAAGCAGACCACGGCATGCTCCCAGAACCGGAACCAATCACCATCACTGGGAGATATCCAACAACAAGCATCCCACAAGAAACTTTGATCAGCACCAAGACATGACATAATACGCATCTACTGGATAAAGAAACTAACAATTCTACATGAATGCCTAGCAGCACAAATTAACTAACAAATGAACCAACAACAGACTTCCAACTGGTAAACATAAGTCAGAACAATACTGGTCATGAAGGACCCTCACAAGGTCCTTGTAAGGGTCTAACTACTCACGTATCACCTGCCTCCCCACAACTTGGAAGGCATCATACCCTCCAAGATTAACCCCTTAAGGACCGGGGACATACTAGGTACGTTCGACAAAAATGGTCCTTAAGGACCACGGATGCACCTAGTATGTCAAATATGAGCGCTGATAACGATCGTTATCGCTTCCAGACACTCTAAGGGTATTGCAGCAATGCCTCAATGTCTAATTATTTCGGGCTATTTCTGCTAGAAACAAGGTTGCCATTATTTAGAATTAATGAAAGTAGGCTGGGATGCCAGAATTGAATGGATGACAAATTGTGCCTTTGTCCTCCTGTAGTGTGTGTGTCTGCAGCTCCCACTGGTGCTAAACTGGATGAAAGGAGCCCTCACACCTCAATCCTTGGGTCAGCGGGTCAGCCAACAGTGCGCAGACTCCTGGCTCCAGCAACAGGTCAGGAAAAACACCACTGCCATACTTTGAGGTGGGCAAGCTGCTCAGCACCTGGTTCTCTAAAAATGCATGTTCCTCCAGCGATGCTCAGTGCACCCTAGAGGCTGGGGTGATGGGAGTTGCATTCTACAACATCGGCAGCAGCCTGGACCCTGACACATCAAATGATGGATCATGCAAGATCTGTTTACAATGGAGTACTTATTGTACAGCGCTACAGAAAGTGTTGGTGCTATAGAAAAAATAATAATATTAAAAAAAGAAAAATACATTTTCCTCCGTACCAAACAAATAGCAGTCAGCAAGCGTTCCAAAGTATGGTGCTGTCTGATCTCCGTCTTTACTTGGAAAACAGAGAGAGTTCTGCATGTCAATATTTAGAAACCTATTTTTTGGAACATAACGCACAATTTAAATCACACAATATATCGGATTATTAAGTGATTATGAAATTGTACATTTTACGCAGAGCTCAAAGGATATTACAAACTCAATATAGCAAGACAAGTGCAGAGTTATTTTTAACCCCTTAATGACCGAGACACAGAGAGTCAGAGCTATTAACCCCTTAAGGACTGAGACACCGAGAGTCAGAGCTATTCAATAAAATCAATAAAAAAAGAATAAAATAAATGTATTAATCTTATTGTACTTTTAGCCTCCAAAAAACAGGACACACCTGAACATGGTTGGTATCACTGTATTCAGGAGATGTTAGGCATGTGCATGGGGAAAATTTTCGGTTCGGTTCGGCATTTCAAAATTCGGGATTTTCGAAATTCGGGAGTTCGGCAATTCGGCACTTCGGAAATTTGGCAACTTCGGAACTTCGGCAATTCAGCACTTCAGCACTTCGGAAATTCGGCAACTTCGGCACTTCAGCACTTCGACACTTTGGAATTTCAGAACTTCGGCATTTCGGAATTTCGGAACTTCGGCACCTCGCAACTTCTCTTGCAGCCGCTTGGTAGATAACTCCCTAATTCCCACAGTATTAGGGAGTTATCGACCAAAAGGCTGAAAGACCTAAATTGGTCTTTCAGCTAAATTTACTAATACTTAGTAAAAATGACTTAGTATTAATAAATCTTGCCCCTACTCGCTATAACGTGAGTAGGGGAATGTCTAGTAAACAGTGAGCAGCCTGTGACTGCTCACTGTTTAAAAAAAATAAAAATAATAGTGCCCCCCCCGGCCCCCACCCCTCAGCGGTGGGTGGGGGCCCTAAACAAGAATAAGGGGGGACACCTAATGTCCTCCCCCCTGGCCCCCACCCCTGATCGGTGTGTGGGGGCCCTAAACTAGAATAAGGGGGGACCTTATGTCCTCCCCTTGGTCCCCACCCCTGAGCGGTGGGTGGGGGCCCTAAACAAGAATAAGGGGGGACCTAGTGTCCTACCCCCTGGCCCCCACCCCTGAGCGGTGGGTGGGGACCCTAAATACTAATAAGGGGGGACCTAATGTCCTCCCCCCGGCCCCCCCCCTGAGCGGCGGGTGGGGGCCCTAAATTGTAATAAGGGGAGGGACCTAGTTCCCTCCCCACTGGCCCCCACCCCTCAGCGACAGGTGGGGGCCCTAAATTGTAATAAGGGGGGGAACCTAGTGTCCTCCCCCCTGGCCCCCACCCCTCAGCGGCGGGTGGAGGCCCTAAATACTAATAAGGAAGGGGGACCTAATGTCCTCCCCCTGGCCCCCACCCCTGAGCGGCGGGTGGGGGCCCTAAATACTAATAAGGGGGGTGGGACCTAAGGCCCTCCCCCCTGGCCTCCACCCCTGAGCGGCCCTAAAAACAATGTGTCCCCCCCTGGTGACTAGGGGTCCCCAAACCCCTTAATCCACTAATCAGAGAGTTATGAGTCAAATTACACAGCGTGGGAAAATTCCAAAGAACTTTCCCACGCTGTGTAAAATGACACAGAGCACTCTGATTGGTGGATTTCAAACCCACCAATCAGAGTGCTCTGAGCCTAATTGCAGGGTGGGGCAAGGCTTTATAAGCCTTGCCCCGCCCTGCAGAGTCAGTCTGCGCGGAGTCCTCCATGGGTGAAGAATTTTTTTGGGGGGCGCTCGTTTTTTGTTTTTTTTAATTGCGTCGGTTATTATGGTTTTTTTATTTGGCCTTTTTTGGGGCTGAAAAAAAGAAGATTTTTGAAGAAAGAAAACATCGAATGGTAAGTTGTTGTTTTTACTGGTACTTAGTTAAAGGCCCCCCCCCCTCATTATTTTTAGGGTGAAGGGGTAGGTAGGGGGCTAATTTTTATTGGGGGGGAGAGGTGACCCTTATTAGTATTTAGGGCCCCCACCCACTGCTGAGGGGTGGGGCCAGGGGGGAGGACCTTAGGTCCCCCCTTATTAGTATTTAGGGCCCCCACCCGCTGCTGAGGGGTAGGGGCCAGGGGGGAGGACATTAGGTCCCCCCTTATTCCAATTTAGGGCCCCCACCCGCCGCTCGGGGGTGGGGGCCAGGGGGAGGACTTTAGGTCCCCCCCTTATTTTACTGTAGGGCCCTCAGCCACCGCTCAGGGGTGGGGGCCAGGGGGGAGGACATAAGGTCCCCCCCTTATTAGTATTTAGGGGCCCCACCCACCACTCAGGGGTGGGGGCTAAGGGGGAGGACATTAGACCCCCCCTTATTATAATTTAGGGCCCCCACCCACCGTTCAGGGGTGGGGGACAGGGGGAGGACAATAGGTCCACCCCATTATTTTACATGAGGGCCCCCACCCACCGCTCAGGGGTGGAGGCCAGGGGGGAGGACATTAGATCCCCCCCTTAGCGAGTAGGGGCATAATTTACTAATACTAAGTGATCTTTACTTAGTATTAGTAAATTTGGCTGAAAGACCAATTTAGGTCTTTCAGTCTTTTAGTAGATAGCTCCCTACTACCGTGGGAATTAGGGAGTTATCTACTTATTCATTCCTGTCATTACATTGAGTGGCCAAGTAACTTACATTTTATATGAGTGTATGTTACTTGATTGGTGTAAGTGTTGCAAATGCTTACAGCTGAATCCTGGCTATGTTTGTATATTTTTTATTTAAAATAGTTTACAATGTAACATTCTTCTTCTTTCACTGGGTAAGTATATTAGCACTTAGGCAATACTGTGCTTCGACACTTCGACGCTTCGAAAATTCTGTAATTTCGGAACTTCGAGACCTCGGCAATTCGGCACTTCGGCAATTCGGAAGTACCTGAATGTCCGAATTGTCCGAAATTCGTCCAAATTCATATTCGGACCGAAATGAATTGCACATGTCTAGGAGATGTTACTGAACACATATTGGGGTGTACTTGGCAGTAACACATAACAGGAGCTGATAATCCATGCCTAAAGTACAATGTGTGTGATCAATAACGAAAAATGACTACCCAAAAGTTTGACAAAGACTGGTGGTAGAATTAGTGCATGGAAAGTTTTAAAATACCACCATTTGAAACACCCTAGGGTGTCTACATTTCAAAAATATATGGTTTGATGGGGGTAAATTGCATTGGCCGACTTAAAAAAATGTCATAAATAGGGTGCATGATGACCAGATGTGAAAATTCCAAGTTGGAAAACTGGAATGTGCACCCTCCCAATAAGGTCTTTTAGCCCCCAGAGAAACCGACACACCTGTACATGGGGGGTATCACTGTACACAGGAGATGTTTCTGAACACATATTGGGGTGTTCTTTGCAGTAACCCTTAAAGTTCTCAGTACATGTATTCTTAAATTGCTATGTGTGTCAAAAAATGTTTCTCTGACATGTTCTCTGTCAGGAACCAGGAACCAGACAGAGACAGAAGTAGATGCAAACACACCTTTATTAATAAATAACTAATAAATAACAAAAGCAAAGTCCAGGAATCAAGCAGGGGTCAGTCACCAGAGCGGGTAGTCAGACAAGCCAGGATCAGGAGCACGGAGAGCAGCGGAGTCAGGAACAAGGCCGGAGTCAGGAACCAGGAGCAAACAGGAAACACAGGAACAAGGAGACTTCTGGGAAACAGGAAACCACGCAAGGGCAAGGAGGTTCTGGGCTTAGCTGCTTAAATAGGCAGAACTGATTAGCAGCAGGGTTGATTACTACTCACAGGTGAGTAACCGTGGCAACAAGCAGAAGCAGCTCATAGTAATTGCAGCTGAAAACTCAATCACTGAAACAGAAAGGGTTGCTGTTTAAAACAGCAAAGAAACCCTGACAGTACCTCCCCCTCAACGACTCCCCCCATCTCTGTTGGTGGGTCCGGGCTTCATGGGGAAGCGGGCGTGATAGGAACGAAGGAGGGATGGTGCATGGACATCAGAGGCTGGAACCCAGGAGCGTTCCTCTGGACCGTATCCTTTCCAGTGCACCAAGTATTGGATCTGTCCTCTGAAGACCCGTGAGTCAATGATGCTGCGAATTTCATATTCCTCATGATTGTCAATCAGAACAGGACGTGGACGTGGCACTGAGGTGGTGTAGCGATTACAAACCAACGGTTTCAAGAGGGAAACATGGAAAACATTTGAGATGCGCATGTTAGCAGGAAGGTCAAGTGCGTAAGCTACAGGGTTTACCCTTCGAAGTATACGAAATGGCCCAACGTATCGGGGTGCCAGTTTTTGTGAGGTAACACGGAGGCGTAGGTTGCGGGAAGACAGCCAGACCCTCTCTCCGACCTGATAGGTAGGTGCAGGAAGGCGTCTGCGGTCGGCCTGGAGTTTGTAGTTCTGCATTGCGCATTGCAAAGAACTCTGAACCTGCACCCAAGTGGAACGGAGTTCCCTGAGATGTTCCTCCAATGCCGGTATCTCCTGTGGCAAGAACGTATCAGGCAACATGGACGGTTGAAACCCATAGTTTGCCAGGAACGGGGATAGCCGGGAGGAGGCATTAATCGCACTATTGTGGGCAAACTCCGCCCAGGGTAGCAGATCAGACCAGTTGTTCTGGTGGTCAGAAATGTAGCAACGCAGAAACTGTTCCAGTGTTTGGTTAGCTCGTTCCGCTGCACCATTGGATTGCGGGTGGTAGGCCGAGGAGAAGGAAAGCTGAATTCCCATTTGCGTACAAAATGCTCTCCAAAATCTGGACACGAACTGGCTACCCCTATCTGAGACTATCACTTTGGGTAACCCATGCAAACGAAAGATCTCCCGACCAAAAATTGTTGCAAGTTCCTGGGAAGTTGGTAGTTTTTTCAAGGGAATGCAATGCGACATCTTCGAGAATCGGTCAACAACCATGAGAACGACTGTATTGCCACGGGAGACCGGAAGATCTACGATAAAATCCATGGACAAGTGGGTCCAGGGTCGTTCACCATTAGGTATGGTTTGCAGGAGACCCACTGGAGGGCGTCGTGGGGTTTTGTTTTGAGCGCACACAGGACAGGCAGCTACAAAAGCGGTGACATCCGAACGGAGACTAGGCCACCAAAATTGCCGGGGTACGGACCAGATTAACTGGTTTTTGCCTGGATGTCCAGCTGCTTTGGGGTCGTGGTATGTACTCAATAGTTTCGTACGGAGGTTAATAGGTACAAAACAACGGCCATTAGGTTTCTCTGGAGGAGCATTGCTTTGTGCAGCCAGAATCTCCTCGCCTAGGGGTGAGGTGAGGTTAGTACGGATGGTTGCCAGTATATGGTCCGGAGGAATCACAGGAGTAGGGGTTATCTCCTCTCTAGATGGAGGGGAGAACTGTCGAGACAAGGCATCAGCCCGAATGTTTTTTGTACCGGGCAAGTAAGAAACCACATAATTGAATCTTGATGGGAAGAGAGCCCATCTAGCTTGCCGGGGGGAAAGTCGCTTAGCTTCAGAAAGATATGTTAGATTCTTGTGGTCTGTGAGTATGAGGATTGGCACTGAAGTACCCTCAAGAAGGTGCCTCCATTCTTTGAGAGCTAAAATTATGGCTAGAAGTTCTCTATCACCAATCTGGTAGTTGCATTCCGCTGGGTTCAATTTCCTCGAGAAATACCCGCACGGATGCCTGGAGCTCTCTGGGTTAGGACGTTGAGACAGGAGGGCGCCCACTCCTGTCTCAGACGCATCGACCTCAAGAATGAATGGTAAGGCAGGGTTAGGGTGTGCCAGTATAGGAGCAGCAGCAAAGGCGACTTTGAGAGACTCAAAGGCAGTAATGGCTTCCTGTGACCAATGCTGTGGATCAGCATCTCTCCTGGTCATGTCCGTGAGAGGTTTAACCAAGGAAGAAAAGTTGCGTATGAACTTCCGATAATAATTGGCGAAGCCCAGAAACCGTTGTATAGAGCGAAGACCCGTAGGTCGAGGCCATTTTAGTACAGCCGAAAGTTTCTCCGGATCCATAGAGAATCCAGTATCTGAGATAACATATCCCAAGAATGTAACCTGTTTGCAGTGAAACTCACATTTCTCCAATTTGCAGAACAGACTATTTTCTCTAAGTCTCTGTAGAACACGAGAAACGTCTGCGTGATGGTTCTCGAGAGATGTGGAATGGATCAGAATATCATCAAGATAAACCACCACACATTGCTGCAGCATATCTCGCAGGACGTCATTTATAAATTCTTGGAAAACCGCCGGAGCATTGCAAAGACCAAAGGGCATTACTAGGTATTCGTAATGGCCGCTCCTGGTGTTAAATGCGGTTTTCCATTCGTGGTCCTCTTTTATCCGGACGAGATTATATGCCCCTCTCAGATCAAGTTTGGTGAAGACCGTTGCTCCCTTGAGGCGGTCAAATAATTCCGTGATTAATGGAATGGGGTAGGCATTCTTAATAGTAATGCGATTGAGAGCCCTATAGTCGATACAGGGTCTCAACTCGCCATCTTTTTTCTTTACAAAGAAAAAGCCGGCCCCGGCAGGAGAAGATGACTTCCGAATAAAACCCTTAGACAGTGCATCGGTAACATACTCCTCCATGGCTCGATTCTCTGCTACAGACAGTGGGTAAATCCGGCCCCGGGGAGGATTGGTACCCGGTTGGAGTTCGATACCACAGTCATACGGACGGTGTGGTGGCAGAACGCTGGCTTGACCCTTGTCAAATACATCTTGGAATTCTTGGTACTCAGCGGGTAAGGAAGAGGCAGAACATGCGCCCAAAACTTTGACCGGTTTCTGGAGACAGGACAATGTGCATTGCTGGGACCATGATAATATCTCAGCTTTGCGCCAATCAATTGTGGGGTTATGCTTCTGTAACCAAGGGTATCCCAAAACAACCTGGTAATATGGAGAGGAAATGACCTGGAATTGGGTCGTCTCATGATGTAGAGCCCCTACAGCCAGAGATATGGGCACGGTTTCTTGGGTCACGTGGGTTGGCTGTATTGGTCTGCCATCGATGGCTTCGAAGGCTAGTGGGGAGTTGCGAGACTGTAAGGGTATAGAGTGCTTTGCTGCAAATGCACAATCTATAAACAAGCCTGCGGCCCCAGAATCAAGTAACGCCCGGGTTTCAATGGATGAATCAGGCCAGGAGAGGATAACAGGCACCAAGGGTTTGCGCACACATATCTCTGGGTCTGCAGAAAGACCACCCAAGATCTGCCCCTGACAGTATCTTGGGTGCGGGCCCTTTGCCGGACAAATCGGGCAAAATTTTAACAAGTGACCATGGTGTCCGCAGTATAGGCACAGACCCTCCCTCCTCCTAAAAGGCTCTCTCCTCGACCGAGAGGCGTGAGAAGCCTAACTGCTTTGGCTCCACACAGACAGAGGACTCAGGACCAGGAGGCATGGGAGGTGAGGGAGGTTCGGGTGGGCAAGAAAGGCTCGGTGCCAAATTTACAAGAGGCCTCCGCAGGCGCTCCTTGGATGAGGATCTCTCTCGGAGTCTGATGTCAATGAGGGTGACAAATGATATCAGTTCCTCGAGATCTTTAGGTAATTCTCTGGCTGCAATCTCATTTTTAAACACATCGGAGAGACCTTGTGCAAAGGCAGCCACGAGAGTCTCGTTGTTCCAGCCACCCTCTGCTGCCATGGTACGGAATTCACTGGCATACTCGACAATAGTTTTTGTGCCCTGAGAATTAGACATGAGTAGTTCGGCAGTAGGGGTGGAGCGAGCTGGAATATCAAAAACCCTATTGAAGGATGCAACAAATTCAGGGTAATTGTAAATAATAGGCTTCTCTGCCTCCCAGAGAGGTTTTGCCCAAGCTAGGGCCTTTTCAGACAGCAAAGAAATCATGAAGTGAACTTTGTCACTGTCTGTAGGAAATGCCTGGGGCAGGGTTTCAAGGTATCCTTTAACCTGATTTATAAATTCTCTGCATTGTGCTGGGTCGCCCCCAAAATACTGAGGGAGCGGGACAGACCCAGTCATTTCTCTAGCCGCTACCGGTTTGGAGGCTACAACCGGTGCTAGAACAGGAAGTGAGGCAGAGGCGGCCGCAATCGCAGGCTGGCCTAGTACTGGATCCAGATGGGCATACTGGTCCAAAAGGTGGTTCTGCTGGTCCCACCGGGTAAATAGATTAGGTATAGGTGTCTTGCCTGTACCATCTGTATTCATGGCCCTTGCGTAATGTCAGGAACCAGGAACCAGACAGAGACAGAAGTAGATGCAAACACACCTTTATTAATAAATAACTAATAAATAACAAAAGCAAAGTCCAGGAATCAAGCAGGGGTCAGTCACCAGAGCGGGTAGTCAGACAAGCCAGGATCAGGAGCACGGAGAGCAGCGGAGTCAGGAACAAGGCCGGAGTCAGGAACCAGGAGCAAACAGGAAACACAGGAACAAGGAGACTTCTGGGAAACAGGAAACCACACAAGGGCAAGGAGGTTCTGGGCTTAGCTGCTTAAATAGGCAGAACTGATTAGCAGCAGGGTTGATTACTACTCACAGGTGAGTAACCGTGGCAACAAGCAGAAGCAGCTCATAGTAATTGCAGCTGAAAACTCAATCACTGAAACAGAAGGGTTGCTGTTTAAAACAGCAAAGAAACCCTGACATTCTCCCTCTCAGCCTCCATGCTGCCATCCAACCTCCTTGGCTGAGATGATTGAGCACGCATCATCATTGAGCATGATCTCAGCCAATCCAATGTTTTCCCGTAGGGAAGCATTGGGAGGCCAGTGAACATGCGCGGCTCAATGCTATGCTGCCTCAATCAGCAGTTTTTCTCTGCCATTTTGGCAGAGGTGCCTTTGTGACTGTTACTCACCAGTAATGCTGTTAGGCATTTAAATCCTACAATGTAAACTGCGGAATGAGCATACAAAACGCACCTAATACCGAAGCTCTGCCCTGATTGATTCCTGTGGTGGGCCGTGAGAGGATGAGATACCTCAAATCTGTAGCACCTTGGGGAATACAGAAAGGCCGTTTTCACCCCTGTACGAGGTACCATTTCTGGGTTTGCTTGTTTATGGTTTTGTTATAGTTTTTGTTTTGTTTTTTTGGTATGCCAGTATTTTTATCCGTACACACATAAGCTCGGGTTAAATCTGAATGTATATTTCAAAATGCTGCGCAAGTTACAGCTCTGATCCCCTGCCTGCTGGTTACATTAGGTACTTGTACCTGCTTAAATCAAGGAAGGAGGGGAAAGGGGGAAAGGGAAAAGAAAAAGAAGAAAAAAAGAGGAAAGGAAAGATCTTTATAAACACATATATTAACCAAGGACAAGTCTAATGCAATCAGAACTTGCATACCTGTTGACTTATACTGCAAATGTAGGGGTACTAACCTATGCAACGAGCCCTTTTTGTAATGATTAGCGCTATGTCAAAAATACCAAACCGATAAACACAGAATGTCAAAAAAAAAAAAAGTTAACCCATGAGTAACTAAGCATTTGAAACGGTGCAGATAGCTTGCAATATATGACTAAATATAGCACTATGATTTCAAGCAAAATTGTTTTAGACAGCATGTATAACCTGATTGTTACTGGTATTCTGTTATGCCTGTCTATGTTTACTCTTGAATTTCTTATAAAATACTGCAGTGATATCCAGAGTGGAATGGAACAAAGCGAACTTAGTGGAGCTGTTTACCTACATTTAACAGTGGGCTCTGAGAGTGTTGACCATAATATTTTCATAAGTAAGCTGAAAAGTCCAATCATAGGTGATCATTCACTGAAATGGCTTTTATTACGTATCAATCAGAACCCAATGTGTGTCCTCTGGCAGGAATTGTTGGCATCAGCTCCAAGGTACATGCAGTGTTCGCAAAGGCTACCATTCTTCTTATTTAGGAAAATCACAGTTCGCAATGCTTCAGCTGACCCCACGTCAGGAGATAACTAAAAAATAAAAACATTACACCAAAAGCAACTAACCTAGATTGATGCTGTATTACTGCAAGTTTTAATAGTTTTCTTTATATCCAAAACCAAACGCTTCTTAACTTCTGGTAAAACAGTGACCAGTGTGTTCGGACAAAGCATAACGACTTATTCTAAACAAGTGGTAGTCAACCATTTTTTACCTACCGCCCACTAATGCATCTTTTTGGTTGAAAAAAATGTCCTTACCGCCCACCAGTTTTCGCGCAAATGCAGAATATTTTTTAGAAAGGAGGTGTTTTACAAAAAATAAATGTACGTACATTTATCTTTTTATTTCTACTTAATGCAGGTTTATAAGGTTTTTAACTTTATAAAGTTTAATGAGAAAACAATAAAGTAAATTGAAATAAAAAAAAAAACTATAGAAATATGGCACCCAGACCACTTCATTGAGATGAAGTGATTTGGCTGCTTTTAATGTTCCTTCAAACCTTGAGCGTATACTTTGATACTTTGAGCTATGTTTCACATGTACAGTTTTCAGTTCCCCATTTACGACTTAGTTAAGTGTCTCCTATTACCTCATCGCATGCATTCAGTATGAAGTTTTGTATGTTCCTCTGGTAAAATCAGATATATGGTCAAGCTATTTACACAATCACTTTCTTTACTAAAGATCAAAGAAATCTAGTTTCCAGCAGAGACAATAACTCTTTCTATCTGCGGTGGATTTACAAAACTACCCAATATTGTACCAATTAAAAAAACCTGCAGGATTCCAGCTATGTTTCTTATAGCAATGTAGGACATCTGAAGGAATTTGGAAATGTACGGTATAAATTAGCTATGGCGAATCTTAGCAATGTTGTCCTTGTTTCCTCATTGATATTTCCATAATATACTGCAATGACAGGTTGCACACACACTCGGAGAAGAAGGAATGTATTAACTGCGTATGATGCTCAATCTCTGTCTGAAGACACTAACCATATTGATTTGTTGTATTCCTTTTACCAGAGTGGTGCTAGAATTCCACCCACTTATTTTCTCATTACATTTAATTCTAAACAGCTGTTATTTTACAGGAGATCTCATGAAAACCCAACTCTCCTACCCAGGCAAGGTAAGAAATAATCAATTAGTGAAGAAATCTTACTAAGATGAAAGAGGCTTCAACGTTCTATTCCAAGAAAATTAATTTCTGAGCAAATAAAACAAATATTCATCACAGCATAAGATCAACAGATCAGTCATAATCATTAATTTTAATAAGAAAGTTATTTTAAAATATATCTATAACTGGGGATACTCATGTTCGTTATCTGGCGAGTTATGTTTCCCACTTGAAAGGCTATTTATGTGATAGTATTTCAACAAAACAATGTTTATACTCATCTTGCATTTTGTTTTTGATACCAAAGGATCAAGAACTGCACTCCTCTATATCCAACAGCCAAAGTACAAACCTTACCGAGGTCGGCACAACCTTTAAATATATAACCTCATCTTTGATTTTGAAATGTTGCTGTTCTTTTGATACATGGAATTCCATTAAAACTGCCTATGACTTAACCCTTGAGAGCCATGATCATGTTTGCATCACAAAGCAATGCAAAATGAAATTTCTCCCACAAAGCTCTACTTACCTTTTTTATCTTGCACTTGTACATTCTTTTTACATGTGCCTGCACTTCACCAGGGATGTTTTTCAATCCAAAAATCAGTGCTAAGCATATGATTAGCCATTCTCATGACATGCGTGTGTGCTGGTATGCCCCCTTTTAGGGTGGATACATTGCCATTGATGCTGCTTGTGTTTCCTACTTTCTAGCTCTTCCTTGATTACAAATACCAGTATTAGAAAAAGGCTTCGGGAACTATGGTGTCTCGTCAAGCAGTGTCAGAGCTTGACAAAGACTCCATTGGGAGTTGAAATGTTGCAGTGTTCCACATTTTCTAATAAAGGTGCCTGAAGACATTGGAGTGGCTGGACCCTTTCTCTAATACTGGTATTTATTATCGTCTAGGCTTGTGCTAGCCCTTGGTTCAGCTAAACACCCTGTCTTAAGTGAATTGAGTGCAGTTCCTTTTCATTTTTGCATCTTCTCAGATTACAGACCTGTCAAACTTGGCAGATCTATATGGATTCCAGGTTTCACATGAATATTATGCTATTTAACAAACAAACCGGGTAGTGAATGGTTAAGTTGTAGCATATATTGGAAAATATTCATTAAACAATAAGATAGGAGTTATAAAAAAGTTGTTTGTCATTGTTACAAAGCTCAGTGTGCATTTTGTCATTCTGGTACAAAGCTTAGGATAACGATAAGCAATGGTTTCCAAACGTTTAAGGTTCGAGGTGACCTTACTATTTCAATATTTTTCCAAGGCTGCATACATGTGTCATGCTTCTGATCAGGTTAGATATGAGACTGAATCTGGGATCAACTTTCGGTTCTTTATTATATTTCTTAGACGTGTTTTACTTGAAACAATAAGCGTAGCCGGAATAAAAGGAAATTGAAAGCAAAAAGGAGAATACAAAATAGAGAGAAAGGAAATAAGGCTAAAACAGGTAAGATAGGGAATAAAGCCTATAAATAAATTTATAGGACAGAGGGAACAATCAGAACCTATAAAAAGACATTACAGGTAAGTATAACTAGGGCTTTGATATAGAGTGTTTATACAATAGGCCCCAGACAGGATATAAACTAGTAGTAAAACCTATAAATAAAGTTATAGACAGAAGGAAGGAAAACCTATAAGTGAAATTATTGGGTAAATATACTGAGAGAAAATAGAATTCAGGAGTTAGGCAATAAGCCCTAAACAGGTAATTAGTAAACTAGGAAACCTGTAAGAGAATATAGGTAAAACAAGGGAACGAAAACCTATAAATGAAATTATAGGTTACAGAAAAACAATACAACTAAACAGAATTAAACAGGAATATAAAGTGGGTTTTCTCTATGCATATGGATAGTAAGTGGGTTTTCTCCAATCGTTTGGATAGTAAGCAGGATTTCTCCAAGTGTTTGGATAGTAAGCAGGTTTTCTCCAAGCGTTTGGATAGTAAGCCTGTTTTCTTCAAGCATATGGATAGTAAGCAAGTTTTCTCCAAGCATTTGGATAGTAAGCAGGATTTCTCCAAGCGTTTGGAAAGTAAGCGGGTTTTCTCCAAGCCTATGGATAGTAAGCGGGTTTTCTCCAAGCGTTTGGATAGCAAGCAGGTTTTCTCCAAGCGTTTGGATAGTAAGCAGGTTTTCTCCAAGCGTTTGGATAGTAAGCGGGTTTTCTCCAAGCGTTTGGATAGCAGCAGGTTTTCTCCAAGCGTATGGATAGTAAGCAGGATTTCTCCAAGCGTTTGGATAGTAAGCAGGTTTTCTCCAAGCGTTTGGATAGTAAGCAGGATTTCTCCAAGAGTTTGGATAGTAAGCGGGTTTTCTCCAAAACATATGGATAGTAAGCAGGTTTTCTCCAAGCGTTTGGATAGTAAGCGGGTTTTCTCCAAGCGTTTGGTTAGTAAGCGGGTTTTCTCCAAGCGTTTGGATAGCAAGCAGGTTTTCTCCAAGCGTTTGGATTGTAAGTGGGTTTTCTCTATGCGTATGGATAGTAAGCAGGTTATCCCTGAGCGTATGGATAGTAAGCAGGATTTCTCCAAGCGTTTGGATAGTAAGCAGGTTTTCTCCAAGCGTTTGGATAGTAAGCAGGATTTCTCCAAGCATTTGGATAGTAAGCGGGTTATCTCCGAGCGTATGGATAGTAAGCAGGATTTCTCCAAGCGTTTGGATAGTAAGCGTGTTTTCTTCAAGCGTTTGGATAGTAAGCGTGTTTTCTCCAAGCGTATGGATAGTAAGCAGGATTTCTCCAAGCGTTTGGATGGTAAGCAGGTTTTCTCCAAGCTTTTGGATAGTAAGCAGGATTTCTCCAAGCGTTTGGATAGTAAGCAGGATTTCTCCAAGAGTTTGGATAGTAAGCAGGTTTTCTCCAAGCGTTTGGATAGTAAGCAGGTTTTCTCCAAGCATTTGGATATCAAGCAGGTTTTCTCCAAGCGTTTGGATAGTAAGCAGGTTTTCTCCAAGCGTTTGGATAGTAAGCAGGATTTCTCCAAGAGTTTGGATAGTAAGCAGGTTTTCTCCAAGCGTTTGGATAGTAAGCAGGTTTTCTCCAAGCAAAATGATAGTAAGCGGGTTTTCTCCAAGCGTATGGATAGTCAGCAGGTTTGAAATGTTGTAGGTATAAAGGATAAATCAGGTTGCTTGAATGAAATCCAGGATATAACAACAGGTTTTTGCAGTAGGAGCCAGGATCAGAACACACATTTCAATCAATGTAAAGGTGATTTGCCTAGCAGGGTGTGACCTTTAATAGCAGGTTGAAATGATTATGTTAGGCAGGTGATAGAAACTTTGGTAAGACTAGTGCCTAGGGAGGCCACTAGTGGAGGAAACTGGTACTTGATTTAAAGAAAGAGAAAAAAAAAAGAAACATAATTCTTGGTTGTCAGGATAGGATCCTGACAATATGTACAGTGCAGTGGCATATACTTGGCCCCTGTTTGGCAGAAATGCTTGCCGTTCAAACGCAGATCCAGAAGCTAATCTTGAGAGGGACACTGGTAGATTATTTAAAGAAACAATCCAGGCAGCAATAAACACTATAGCACTTTGTAGTGGTTATGGTGCCAATAGTGCCCTCCCAGAGTAAGTAGTCAAACTGTATAAAAACTGTTTGACAACTTACCTGGAAACTGCAAATATAGGGTCTGTAGAAGGGGATAGGGGTAGTAGTGTGTGTGAGGGGTGCAATATGTGTGTTGCAGTGTTTGCGTGTGAGGGATGCAGTGAGTGTATGGGGGTACATTGTGTTTGTGAAGGATGTAGTGTGTGTGTGTGAAGGATGCAGTGTGTATGTGTGAGGGGATGCAGTGTGTGTATATGTGGGGCAGTTTGTGCGTGAGGGATACAGTGTGTGTGGGGCAGTGTGTGTAGAGGGGCAGGTTGTATGCGGGGTACAGTGTGTGCGCAAGGGGTACAGTGTGTGGGGGGCAGGTTGTGTGAGGGATACAGTGTGTTTATGGGGCAGTGTGTGTGAGAGGGATTGTGTGTGTGAGGGGTACAGTGTGTGAGGTTTAAAGTGTCTGTGTATAAAGGGGCAGTGTGTGTGTGTGTATGGGGGGCAGTGTGTGTATGGGGGCTAGTGCGTGTGTATATGGGGGTAATGTGTGTGTATGGGGGGTAATGTGTGTGTACGGGGGGCAGTGTGTGTGTATGGTGTGTATGGGGAGAGTTATTGTGTCTCTGTGGGGGTAGAAGGGCAAATTAATAAACATATACTTTTTGTTTCCAATTAAAAATAATAATTTTCAAACCTCCCTCCTCCCTCCCCTCCCCCCCCCCCACTTAACTTTGCCTGGGAGGGGGGACAGTACTAAACCATGGTGGTTCGGTGGGGAAGCCCTGGTGGTCCGAGTGGTGAGAGTGAACTCTAGACTGCAGCTCAGGCTAGAGTTCCCTCTCGCAAGATTTGGAGCGTTTTAACCGTGGCAACGCTCCAATCTCGTGAGAGGAGAACCTGGCTGAGCTGCAGGTTAGAGCTCCCCCGGGTTCCCTCTCCCAGCCGTGTTCCTTGTGCTATGATCATAGCACCGGGAAAATATCTTGCGGCACCCCTGTGTGCCCGTCGCGGTGCACAGTTTGGGAACCGCTGGGTTAACTTGTAAATATATGTAAACATTCTGTAGCTACCTTAGTAGGTATACCATTCTCATACTGCACATCACCCACTGTTTCCACCAAAAAGCCTGAGTGTTTTTTAACATGGATTTAACAAGCTTCTGGAAAATTTCTTTGAAGATTGTGGCCGAGATTGATTTCATATCACGTCGTATCAGATCAGCTTCTCAAGTTTTTTTTGGTTGCCTGTTAATGCCATGAATCACCAATTTCCCCACATCCCAAAGGTGATCTGTTGGATTCATATTTAGTGACTCCTGCGAACATTGCAGTACACCGAAATTCATGTTAGTGGAAACAAACTGAGATAATGCTTTGAAACATGGTGTGTTAAATTGCTGGTTGGCCATAATAGGATGCACATGGTCAGCTACAATACTCTGGTATACTTTACCATTTAAATAATGCTCAGTTAGTATGAACGATTTAAAGGACCTAATGTGTGCTGAGAAAATATCCCCTACAGGGGATGCACATCACATTCAGCCTGTCTGTGCTCATGTGTCAAGCAATGCATTCTGGGAGCATTGATAGCTATTTTCAGATGTCCAAATTAAAACACATGTTTAGAAATTTCAGTCTCAAATAACTACACTGAAATTAAATAAGGAGTTCAAGAAGCATTAAATAAAGACAGAATGGATCTAATAACACTGCAAACTGGCCATGGAGAGATACAGGACATACCAGGACAAATAAAGTACACACTGATAATGTGATTGAATTTGTGTTCATTATTTTCACAAGGTTACAAAAAGCAAGTCATTATCCTTTTCCGTACTCAAAATAATTTTATAAGGTTAATATCACAACAACAAAAAAAACACATTCATTAGCGGTTTACAAATAAATACCAGCATGTCTCGGTAATGTATGAAATGTACTTTATTCTATAAGGTGCAAGTTTAAGGTAGAAAACATAAAAAAATATATATATTTAAAAAAAAAAAAAAGCAAAATATGATAAATTATCATGTTAAATAATAAGTAAACTTAACAAAATTAAAGTGAAGTAATGTTATTAATGGGGTGATAACCCATACAATGAATATGTTCATAAAGGGACACTCCAAACCTCTCGCTGACGTGGTCTATGTGTGAAGAGTATGTCCCCTTTTTTTATTTGGGCAGGTGGAATATCCCTTTCAAGCAAAGAGTAAAATTATGGAAGCAATCTTACAATCCGAATTTACAATGACTCTCCGAGTTCACTGCAGGCAGTTTCCAGGGACTGAGTATATACCTATTGCATTCTCTACTGCAAATGTTTATTTTTCCATTGGAAGTTCCTGTGGAATATATTTGATATTGCACTGTTGAGGAAATTGCTTTTCACCTGTCCTTAATGATTTTGAGATATGGAAGACATTTCTGGCCCTGGGTTTAAAGTTAATGATTCTACATGGTCTAATACATATTTACATTGGCCGTCCAGGCTGTTATTGACCCATTCCATTTGGCTTTCTATAGATAATACATTAGAAATATGCAAAACCAACAATTCCAGAATAATAAAAAATAAAAAAGATTATGTCTTTAAATGTTCCACCTATTTCTGCATTCAGCCTTGATATTTGTCCATTCAAAGAAGTATCTTGGCCAGTCAGGATCCCCTCACTCTGGTCTACAGAGTGGGGATTGTTAGACATGTTTAATCATTGCACGTGAATAAGTATAGTAAGGTTTTAGATTGCAGACTCCCAAACTCACAGTCTCAATTCTGCTCAGACCAGTAGTTTAAGGGAACTTCAAATGATGACAGCTACTGCGGTACTACAACTCACACAAAGTGTGCTGTACTGCTCAATGGCTGTGTTATTGTTGATTAATGGCAAAAGTGGGATCTGTACACTGTACAGGAACCAGCAAGATGGACATATTTAAGAGTACTGAGTATGTCACACAAACAAAGGCAACGTTCAGGTATATTTACAGAATGGGACATCTTGCTTGTAAACACTATACAAAACTTGGCAAGTAGTATTATTTAGATAAAAAAGCTGTGTAATACATAAATTATATCGGTGCCTGGAATGCCCCATTAATTTTATTTATAAGACTATGCAGGACATACCTTTATTATTATACAGAAAACATGAGAATATTCAAAATAATTTGTGAAAAAACATCTTCTTGCAATTTTATTTTATTTATTTTTTAGTAATTTTGTCAAACTAGCACATTTTTTGTAGAAATAGTTTGCAGGAAAGGTTATAACTTTGTGAGAAATATTCTCTATCTTAGCAGTAAATGTTCTTAATGTGATTCAAATTCTGTGATACATTAAGAATTGAGGGAATGCATGTTCACCAAGGATGATAGGATTTAACTAATAACCCAAGATCCCCAAGGTAAGACACGTTTAACTATAACCTTAGTTCCCCAAGGTAAGACAAGTTTAACCCATAACCATAGTTCTACAAAGTACGCCAAGTTGACCCCATAACCATAGATCCCTAAGGTAAGCCAAGTTTACCCCATAACCATAGATCCCCAAGATAAGACACGTTTAACCCATAACTGTAGTTCCCCAAGGTAAGACAAGTTTAACCCATAACCATAGTTCTACAAAGTACGACAAGTTTATCCCATAACCATAGATCCCTAAGGTAAGCCAAGTTTAACCCATAACCATAGTTCTATAAGGTAAGACAAGTTTAACCCATAACCATAGTTTTATAAGGTAAGACAAGTTAACCCATAACCATAGTTCAACAAGTTTAACTCATAACAATAGTTCTACAAGTTAAGACAAGTTTAACCCATAACCATAGTTCCCCGAGGTAAGATAAGTTTAACTCATAATCCAAGATCCACAAGGTAAGACACGTTTAACCCATAACTGTAGTTCTACAAGGTAAGACGAGTTTAACCTATAACCATAGTTCCCCAAAGTAAGACATGTTAAACCCATAACAACAGATCCCCAAGATAAGACAAGTTTAACCCATAACCATAGTTCTACAAGGTAAGACAAGTTTAACCATAACCATAACAAGATAAGACAAATTTGACCCATAACCATAGTTCTAAAAGGTAAGACAAGTTTAACCATAACCATAGTTCTACAAGGTAAGACAAATTTACCCCATAACCATAGTTCTACAAGGTAAGACAAGTTTAACCATAACTATAGTTCCTCAAGATAAGACAAGTTTATCCCATAACCATAGTTCTACAAGGTAAGACAAGTTTACCCCAAAACCATAGCTCCACAAGGCAAGCCAAGTTTAACCCATAATCATAGTTCCCCAAGATAAGACAAATTTAACTTGTAACCATAGCTCCACAAGGCAAGACAAGTTGAACCTATAACAGTAGTTCCCCAAGCTAAAACAAGTTTAACTCATAACCCAAGGTAAGTCAAGTTAGCCCATAGGCAATCAAGTGACTAGTGAAAGAATAAAGTGTGCCCCTAAAGTAAAAAATGGAGCACAGCAATGATGAATGGAAGGAAGTGTTTTCATTTAGTATTTTTAGGAAAAAGTATCATTTATAGAAATATTATTAAATACAATACTTTTGGTGACTATGGTAGAACTTTAAATGGCAGTGTCTATACTATATTTTAGAACACTCATGTAAGAATGACAAAGCACTGGTAAGGTGAAACATGAACTGTTGCCTAGCAACTACTTTTAACCGGAAGTAGCATTGTTCTTGTGCAAGTGATTCTAAAAACAATATACCTGAACTGCTGCCTCTTGTTATAAGCATTTCTTCTCTATATGAAACAAATACTGTGCTTTCTATAATCTCTATACCATGATGTTTATTCTGAATGCTCATTTACAATTAGCTTTAACAATGAAAATGTGATGAGTTGATCTTTCTTTACCACCACCTTTGCCTCCCAGTTCTGCAAACATAAAAACATATTTGATTTTAAGGTAAATACTTTAATTAGTGCAATCTATAAAAGTAAGCATTCAGGTTAAAGATGATCTGTCACTTATCTAAAAATATATGTAACTATATAGGTAAGATGCTAAAGTCCATGAGAAAAATAAATAAATCACAAAACATAAAAAAGAAAAACAAATATTAAGAAAATAATGCAGAGTGTTTCTTTGAAATGTAACAAAAGCAAAGATAATAATAACAAACTCACTAAGCAAGAGGCACAAATTAATCCCTGGTACGGCTATGCGTTGTTTGTGGATTGGTCGTGCCAAAATGCATAACTTTGCATTTATGTACACTGAATCTCATCTGCCACTTGTTTGCCCAGACTCCTATTGTATCCACATTCTTCTAAATAAATGTAAAATCTTGTTCAGAGTGGATTTCCTTTTTGTTCTTTTTACAAATAAAGTGATGGATAAAACATTCTTAGAGTATATATAAATATGAAAATAATAATCAGAACTATTTACCTACAGGCAGTGCTAGCAACCAGCAGCAAATAGTTAAAAAAAAAAAAAACTCAACCGTATAAGAGTTAGTGATGTGACATAAACCCAACTGCCACATTAAAAAAAGTAAAATAGATTTAAATAAATCAATAAAAAAATGCATCCAGGGCGATTGATGCAGATTCACTCAGATGAATCAATGTATTACCGTAGTTGAAGCATCCAGGCCAAGAATTCCATCATGTGGTAGTGTTCGGTCCAGCTCAAATACGGATAAAATTTAGGCCCATTTCAGGCATGAATTGCAAAATTAAGACATTGTTAAATATCGTCAACAATCTCTGGATTTTTAAGTCTGAAATTCTCCTTATGCAGTCGGATGGTTTTGCCCCATTTGGTACGAGGCCATTTAGTGAATGACCCTGTAAGTTTTTGTCTCTTCTGTATTCCTCCCAGGTGTATCGTTCTCCGTTTACACTACTTGTGTCTCTAACTTACCCACCTGTGTCTTTCCCCATTAGTACAACAACTTCCAGTCACTCCTTACTTGTGTCTCCATTACCTGTCTAGTGTCTTTCTAACGTAACCACTTGTATTTACCTTCTTTTCTCTAATTGCGCCTATGGCCACCTCTCACTTCATGTTCTTTTCTCATTTTCTCACCTGCACTAATATGTCTCCTCATCACCTCAAATGTCTCAACTCCATCACACCTCAAATGTTCCCCACCATCACCCCCTTATTTCTCCACCATCTCATGCCAATAGGTCTTCCTATCGCCCCACATGTCTCTGCCATATCTCAACCCAATTGTGTTTCTCCATCACTCCATATGTGTCGCTGACCGATCTTATTACCAAAGCATATCCCCATGGCTGCGCTTGTATTTCTGCTCTCACATGTATATTTGCCTCTTCTCACCATTAAGGTGTATCCCCATCACCCTGTATTTGTCTTTGTCCCCCTAACCCCCAATTTTTACTGCCCTTCTCACCACCTCCTTGTGTTTGCACACAACTCACCTTTTACCTCTCTCTACATACTCTGAGCTGCTGGCAGTTTTCCTTTCTCTCTGCTTGTCTTCTGCTCCACCAACTAATGGGTCACTCTAGATACAGGAACCCTCTGCATTCATGGAATGAGGTCATGTGATGTCACTCCCTATTCCCTATTTCTCATCCCACATTGACAACACGCACTGCAACAGGAGAGTGAAGAGACCTGGCAGAGAGAATGCGAGCTTGGCCAAGTCTAGCGATATCGAGAGAGCAATTAACAGTTTTATAAGTTGCAGGGCTCTACACTACCAAGGTCCCAACAAGTATCTCTAGATTAAATCTCTAAATAATATCAGGCCAGTTGGGGAGATTATCTGATCTCCCCATCTTGGTTATGATTGCATGACTAGAGCTCTGAGCCCAAGGTCTCATGAATGGTTAATCTGCCTCTATTCTTACTGCTATTCTTTATAGTTATATGTTGCAGAATGAAATAGTTGTTTGACTCATATAGAATACACTAACTTCTTTCTAATAACAAGACATTAAAAGAAATAAACAGCATCACAAAATCTCTACGGACCAAGAAACTGGCACAAAACTAATTTTCTGAGCACCATATTGTCACTTTTCTTTAAACCTCAGGATGTCCTTAGAGAAATTCATACGTGTATACGACAGCTTTGTCCAATAAAACTGTGTTTTGTTTTGTTTGTTTTTTTTTTGCATTTTTTTTTCTTTCCAATAAAACAACTGCAAAAAGATCCCCTCGGTGTGTCTATTTCGTAATATAAAAATAAGATTAGAAGCTGCAGGTGTAGCTGATTTCCTTATATTCCGAATTCTTACCGTGTATCTTAATGAACATTGAGAAACAATGTAACTAATTCTGTCTCCAAAACCATAGTGGGATTATACACCAGCTGACAGATTTATTCTCTGTTTTTTTGAAATCCTATCCATAATGTTGGAGACAGTTTGTAAGTCCCTAACATTAGATGCCGTGCCTATGAGGCTTAGCGGTTTTCTATCCTTCCTTTTGCTTATGTTGAGCTTGTAAATTACGAGGTAACAGCTGCATTTTGCCGTTGGCTATTGTTCACCTTTTTGATGTATCTATGCAGCTGCTACAAATATATGAAGAAGAAAAAGATTGCCAAGCCCAAGTTAAACAATGTAACGAACATCACCTAAAGGGTGAGCTATTGTTATACATCGCGGAAAATAATGCAAGATCTAAGCTTTGTACAAATATGAGCAACTAACACAACAAATATATGATTACATGATTGTAATTCTGTAATTGAAAAATATACTTCTTGCTTGCCACATGTCTAGGGCGGAGGAGGCCCAAGGACACATTGATTTGGAATGTTACCAAGCAATATATAGAGGAAAACTAGGACACATTATGGAATAAAAAGCCACCGAGAATTATTAGTAAGTCATTGTGTTTATTCCATGTATTCTTCATAATATACCTCAGTTTCATTTATAGATATTTACAAATTAATATATGTTAGTGATGATAAAATTATAACATAGTAACATGTTACCATATTTATTTGCGTGCATGTATAGAACCCTATATATATATACATATATATATATATATATATATATATATATATAACATTTAGCAAATTAAATCATAATCGAGTTCAAACAAAGCACAGCCAGAGTAAACATTGCGAATGTAAAGGAGAAATGGAAACACTGTTTCATTTCTCCTCTTCCCTGTCTGCTCGCTCTGTGCTTAATACCAGGTGCAAAGGACAACGTTTGTAACAATGATTGACAGGGAGACAAGATGGAGGCACCCAGTTGCAGGGAAAGGAGGTGTAGATTTCTTAATTTATTTTTTTAATCCTTACAAATACGTGTTTGTTTAAAAGATAGATAAATAAACATAAAATTTGAAATACTTACTGAATGGTGTCAATTCCCCTTTAATTGGAAACTCTGAGAACTCTGGCCTGGGAGTCCAGTAATTATGTGTATAGGTATAAAAGCAGGTGTATAAGTATCAATGTTAAAGGACACTGTGCTAGTTAGGTGTATAAGCAGCAAGGGTTGGAAAAATCCAGTTACTATGTGTATAGGTGTATAAGCAGCGAGTATAAGCAGTGAGGGTTGGAGGAGTCCAGTTACTATGTGTATAGGTGTATAAGCAGTGAGGGTTGGAGGAGTCCAGTTACTATGTGTATAGGTGTATAAGTAGTGAGGGTTGGAGGAGTCCAGTTACTATGTGTATAGGTGTATAGGTAGTGAGGGTGGAGGAGTTCAGCTACTATGTGTATAAGTGTATAAGTAACGAGGGTGGAGGAGTTCAGCTACTATGTGTATAGGTGTATAAGTAGTGAGGGTGGAGGAGTTCAGCTACTATGTGTATAAGTGTATAAGTAACGAGGGTGGAGGAGTTCAGCTACTATGTGTATAGGTGTATAAGCAGCGAGTATAAGCAGTGAGGGTTGGAGGAGTCCAGTTACTATGTGTATAGGTGTATAGGTAGTGAGGGTGGAGGAGTTCAGCTACTATGTGTATAGGTGTATAGGTAGTGAGGGTGGAGGAGTTCAGCTACTATGTGTATAAGTGTATAAGTAACGAGGGTGGAGGAGTTCAGCTACTATGTGTATAGGTGTATAAGCAGCAAGTATAAGCAGTGAGGGTTGGAGGAGTCCAGTTACTATGTGTATAGGTGTATAGGTAGTGAGGGTGGAGGAGTTCAGCTACTATGTGTATAGGTGTATAAGTAGTGAGGGTGGAGGAGTTCAGCTACTATGTGTATAAGTGTATAAGTAACGAGGGTGGAGGAAATCAGCTACTATGTGTATAGGTGTATAAGCAGCGAGTATAAGCAGTGAGGGTTGGAGGAGTCCAGTTACTATGTGTATAGGTGTATAGGTAGTGAGGGTGGAGGAGTTCAGCTACTATGTGTATAGGTGTATAAGTAGTGAGGGTGGAGGAGTTCAGCTACTATGTGTATAGGTGTATAAGTAGTGAGGGTGGAGGAGTTCAGCTACTATGTGTATAGGTGTATAAGTAGTGAGGGTGGAGGAGTCCAGCTACTATGTGTATAAGTGTATAAGTAACGAGGGTGGAGGAGTCCAGTTACTATGTGTATAGGTGTATAAGCAGCAAGGGTTGGAAGAGTCCAGTTATTATGTGTATGGGTGTGTAAGTAGTGAGGGTGGAGGAGTCCAGTTACTATGTGTATAGGTGTATAAGTAGTGAGGGTGGAGGAGTTCAGATACTATGTGTGTAGGTGTATAGGTAGTGAGGGTGGAGGAGTTCAGCTACTATGTGTGTTTTGGATCAAAGAAAACTTTGATTATTTGTCTATCTACACCTTCCAAATTGATTGATGAATGTGTGCACGCTTTCCCTAGAAGTAATTCACACCGGAGACAAAGTTTCTGATCAGTGAAATACTAAGGAATGCTTTATTCCCCAGAGGGGGGTCTCCTTCTTAAAGCAAAAATACGTCACAGTTTAAACATACAATATGAATTCAACAATTGGTTAACAGTCAAAAAGGGTCCCACCCTACAGGATGTGATGTCATCATTACAGAGCTCTTCCCCCCATATTCCAGCTCTGGCTTGGATACATGAAGAAAGGGGAAGTGAGTAGTTTCTTTGTTACTTTAACAGTGATTCTCCATTTTGTTGCACGTGGAATTGGCACAAAGGAAGTGGGGGAGGAGTTAGCAAAGGAGGCTACCTATTAACACAAGAATGTGTAACAAGAAACTTGCAGAGGAAATAATGACTGAACCATAAAGGGGGAAGGGAATATTTACTCTAGCAGCCAGTTTTAACATAGTGAACATAGAATAAATAGACATTAGTAAATAGCTATTTTGGTTTAATTCTTCTGTCCACAACATGTGTATAGGTGTATAAGTAGTGAGGGTGGAGGAGTTCAGCTACTATGTGTATAGGTGTATAAGTACTGAGGGTGGAGGAGTTCAGCTACTATGTGTATAGGTGTATAAGTAGCAAGGGTGGAGGAGTCCAGCTACTATGTGTATAGGTGTATAAGTAGTGAGGGTGGAGGAGTCCAGCTACTATGTGTATAAGTGTATAAGTAACGAGGGTGGAGGAGTCCAGTTACTATGTGTATAGGTGTATAAGCAGCAAGGGTTGGAAGAGTCCAGTTATTATGTGTATAGGTGTGTAAGTAGTGAGGGCGGAGGAGTCCAGTTACTATGTGTATAGGTGTATAAGTAGTGAGGGTGGAGGAGTTCAGATACTATGTGTGTAGGTGTATAAGTAGCGAGGGTGGAGGAGTCCAGCTACAATGTGTATAGGTGTATAAGTAGTGAGGGTGGAGGAGTCCAGCTACTATGTGTATAAGTGTATAAGTAACGAGGGTGGAGGAGTCCAGTTACTATGTGTATAGGTGTATAAGCAGCAAGGGTTGGAAGAGTCCAGTTATTATGTGTATAGGTGTGTAAGTAGTGAGGGTGGAGGAGTCCAGTTACTATGTGTATAGGTGTATAAGTAGTGAGGGTGGAGGAGCCCAGCTACTATGTGTATAAGTGTATAAGTAACGAGGGTGGAGGAGTCCAGTTACTATGTGTATAGGTGTATAATCAGCAAGGGTTGGAAGAGTCCAGTTATTATGTGTATAGGTGTATAAGTAGTGAGGGTGGAGGAGTCCAGTTACTATGTGTATAGGTGTATAAACAGCAAGGGTGGAGGAGTCCAGTTACTATGTGTATAGGTGTATAAGTAGTGAGGGTGGAGGAGTCCAGTTACTATGTGTATAGGTGTATAAGTAGTGAGGGTTGGAGGAGTCCAGTTACTATGTGTGTAGGTGTATAAGCAGCAAGGGTTGGAAGAGTCCAGTTATTATGTGTATAGGTGTATAAGTAGTGAGGGTGGAGGAGTCCAGTTACTATGTGTATAGGTGTATAAGTAGTGAGGGTGGAGGAGTCCAGTGACTATGTGTATAGGTGTATAAGTAGTGAGGGTTGGAGTAGTCCAGTTACTATGTGTACAGGTGTATAAGCAGCGAGTATAAGCAGTGAGGGTTGGAGGAGTCCAGTTATTATGTGTATATGTGTATAAGTAGCGAGGCTTGAATGAGTTGAGTTATTATGTGTACAGGTGTATAAACAGTGAGGGTTGGATGAGTCCAGTTATTATGTGTATAGGTGTATAAGTAGTGAGGGTTGGAGGAGTCCAGTTACTATGTGTATAGGTGTATAAGTAGCAATGGTTGGAGGAGTCCAGTTACTATGTGTATAGGTATGTAAGTAGTGAGGATTGGAGGAGTCTAGTTATTATGTATATAGATGTATAAGTAGAGATGTCGCGAACATAACATTTTCCGTTTCGGAATGGCGAATGTGAACTTTCGCAAATGTTTGCGAATGGGCGAACCGCCATAGACTTCAATAGGCAGGCAAATTTTAAAACCCACAGGGACTCTCTTTCTGGCCACAATAGTGATGGAAAAGTTGTTTCAAGGAGACTAACACCTGGACTGTGGCATGCCGGAGGGGGATCCATGGCAAAACTCCTATGGAAAATTACATAGTTGATGCAGAGTCTGGTTTTAATCCATAAAGGGCATAAATCACCTAACATTCCTAAATTGTTTGGAATAACGTGCTTTAAAACATCAGGTATGATGTTGTATCGATCAGGTAGTGTAAGGGTTACGCCCGCTTCACAGTGACAGACCAAACTCCCCGTTTAACGCACCGCAAACAACCGCAAACAGTCCATTTGCACAACCGCAAACTCCCCATTTACACAAGGTTGGATACCAAGCTAGCCATGTCCCGTTCCTTGTCCTCACTGATGTCATTGAAGGTCTCTTCCTCCACCCAGCCACGTACAACACCAAGGGTCCCCGAAAGGTGACAACAAGCCCCCTGGGATGCCTGCTGTGTTTGGTCTTCCACCTCCTCAAAGCCACCTTCCTCCTCTGACTCCTCTTCTTCAGACTCCTCTCTCTGCATTGCCTCTCTGTGCATTATTATAAGGTGTGTTAAGTAGTACTATTCCTATCAGTTTAATCCCTGTTACATCCCCTATCAGGCAACAAGCATATGGCATCGATTTTAGGTCGGTCCTCCTACTTCAAATTTGGGGCACTGCGCGTGCAATCTAATGTGCCACCAGATAGGAGTGGTGTGTTAAGTAGTACTATTCTTATCAGTTTAATCCCTGTTACGTCCCCCTCATCAGGCTTTTTTTAGTCGAATGTATCGCCCACGGTCAGTCCCTTCAGGATCCATCCCTCATTCATCTTAATAAAGGTGAGGTAATCTAGACTTTGTTGACCTAGGCAACTCAGCAACGGAAGCAGCAGCGGGTACAACATCATCATCATCGCACCGTACGTCCATGTGTGTAATGCTGCCTGACTGAGACATATCCCTGTTATCTACATCCTCTGGCAATAATGGTTGCGCATCACTCATTTCTTCCAACTGATGTGTAAATAACTCCCCTGACAGATCAAGTGAAGCGGCAGTGGTGCTAGTATTGGTGGTGGTGGCAGGCGGGCGGGTGGAAACTTGAGAGGTGCCCGAAGCTAAGCTGGAGGAGGATGGTGCGTCAAGGTTCCGAGCGGAAGCTGTAGAACAGGGGTAGGCAACCTACGGCACTAGTGCCATGCACGGCACTCAAGGTGACTTTGCACGGCATTCAAGGCTGCTAGAGCCAAACAGGCTCTGTCCTATCAGGAGTCCCAGTGAAACTTCAGATATCTGCTAATACGAAGAGGTGGTGAAGGACAATTCTCAATTTAAGCATTGCAGCACATAGAGGAAGTGATCTCAGATCACTTCCTCCCAGCACTTGTGAATGGGGATCCACACTGTAAGCAGAGCAGCCTGCCGCTTCTGTTGCAGCTCCTATACTTGAGCTATACCTGGCCGGCCTGGTCCACACTGGAACGTAGGGAAGCCCCCCATACTGCTAGATATACACAGAAATAACACTCCCCTCATACAAATAATACGAACAGCCTACACACAAACATATACACAATCCCCACAAACGCAACACCACTAACAATCCACATACATGCACACAACCCCGCATGCAGCATCTCACATGCAAAACCCCAAACAGCCCCCTAAACATACATACACACTACCAAACACACAATGTGACATATCCATCCACCCACAATTCCACAAGCATCCCTCATACACAGCCCACATTCATAGGTATCATACACGATACCATAAAGTACTAATGAACATATACAATATGTGTAGGTAGTGAGGATTGGAGGAGTCTAGTTATTATGTATATAGATGTATAAGTAGAGATGTCGCAAACATAAAATTTTCCGTTTGGGAATGGCGAATGTGAACTTTCGCAAATGTTTGCGAATGGGCGAACCGGGCGAACCGCCATAGACTTCAATAGGCAGGCAAATTTTAAAACCCACAGGGACTCTTTCTGGCCACAATAGTTATGGAAAAGTTGTTTCAAGGAGACTAACACCTGGAATAACGTGCTTTAAAACATCAGGTATGATGTTGTATCGATCAGGTAGTGTATATACAACGATACAAAGCAATTACAGTAAAAATAACACAAGTAGAATACGGCAGCATACACACCTCAATTTAAAAAAATAGGATCGGCACGCTAAGGGACTTCACAATCCTATATCAGCACAGTGCTGCTAAAAGGTTGCCTACCCCTGCTGTAGAAGATTGGGTGTCCTGTGTTAGCCAGTCAACTATGTCCTCAGAACTTTTCGAGTTCAGGGTACGTGGCCTCTGAACACTGGGCATTATTCTAGGGCCAAAGGAAATCACAGCAACACGACCACGACGGCCCCTGCGGGGTGGCCTGCCTCTGCCTGTCATTTTTTTTTTTCGATTAGTGGTACTATGCGTGCAAGCAACTGTGACAACAGATATGAGTGGCACTGTGCACTGGCAGAAGTTGGCAGAGTAGACGCTGTAGGCCTGACACACACGCTTGCAGACAACTAACTGCTATTCAATCTATTACAGTCAAAATGTTTTTTTTAAATGTACACTACTGTTACACCAGATATGAGTTGCACTGGTGTGACACTGTGCCCTGGCAGGCACTGAAACGCACACGTGTGAAGGAAACTGACTGCTATTATATTACAGTCAAAAAAGTTTTTATTTTTTTTAAATGCAAGCTATTGTGACACCAGATATGAGTGGTGGCACTGGGCAAGTGGGCACAGTATACGCTGTGAGCCTGACACACACGCTGGCAGGCAGGCAACTGCAAGTAGATTACACAGCAAAAAAAAAAAAGCAGACTGATGTTCTAGCCCTAAAAAGGGCTTTTTGGGGTGCTGTCCTTACAGCAGAGATCAGATGAGCCCTTCAGGACTGTAGTGGACACTGAATACACTAGCCTAGCTATCGATTTCCCTATTAAATCAGCAGAAGCTACACTGTCCCTCCTCTCACTAAGAATGCAGCTTCTGGGGGGCGGGGCCTAGCTGTCATGGAGGAAAGACGCACCTTGTGTGAGCTCCCTCAATATCTCACTTTAAGCAGCTATCAACAAGCAAATTTCACCCCAGAAGGGGATGACCCAGAAATGTTGCTCCTATCTGACCAACCCGACATGTTTAATAGACAGAGTCTTACTTACCTCCGCGTGGCAAGTGTGGCCTGGTGCTCAATGGAGGTTAGAGGCGGCAGATCTCCCGATCCTGGGATGCCCAGGAGCAGCTACTTCCCGTCAGGAGCTCCGTTACCCCCCCCCCCCCCTCGGACCGGTGGGGATTATACCGGTCCACCCCTGAGAGGCTGTCTGGAGCTAATGGACGCACAGAGCACAGTCACCCAGGCTGACATACTCATCTGCGACTCTCCCAATATGGCGGCAGTCATGTGTCCTCCTGGTACCAGCAAAGCATGGCAGGATATTGAGTCTAAGCTGGACAGACTCTTTAATCAATTTTGGAAGCAAATAACAAGCAGGAAGCCCCAACAAGCTCCACCACAGCCCCAACAAGCTCCACCACAGCTAAGCAAAGCATTCCCCATTAAAATCCACCAACGCAAAAGGCGTCGAAGACGGGACCGGAGGCACAAACAGAAATGCAGAGCCTACCCCACGTCAAGCACTCGCCTCCACCTTAAGCCACCACAATCCCGCACCGGACGTGAAGCACCACCGGGACAGATCTGACCACCCGACAAAACAAGCTTCCACCACCTCAAGCCGCGAACCCGGCACTCAGCCAGAGACTTGCCTTTGTTGTTCCAGGTATCAGGGACTCCCAGGGTCTGCACCTGGTGCCCAGAAGGGATCGGATGAGCACAAGCAGTAAACAGCAGCCTGCCAAGCATGTCCCACTATAGCCGATCCTCCACACCATGTCTTTGATCACATGAACTGCTCTCTGCATATTAACTAATCGTAAAGTAGCAAGCATTTAAACATGTCATTATTTCACCTCCTAAAGAGTTTATTGTCGTAGTTCCTTACATGCCTTTACCTTAACCGTTCATGTATTATGTTATTCACTAGTCTCATCTCATGGGGCGACTCACACTTGATTTATAACTAGTGGTGGAGCTGCTGATATAAATACACAGTTGATAACGTGCAAGCTACACCCTGCTATATACTCATACCCTCAGTGCAACTAGCCATGATATTCGCATGTTCAGCCTAGCATGCTCAAATATAACACACTTCTGTCTAAAAAAAAAAAAAAAAAAAAAGAATGCAGCTTCCGAATGAATCTAAAATGGATGCTGTCCAGGAGGTGGGAGGGTCTGGGAGGGAGGGTCTGCTGCTGATTGGCTGGAATGTGTCTGCTGACTGTGAGGTACAGGGTCAAAGTTTACTCAATGATGACGAATAGGGGGCGGACCGAACATCGCATATGTTCGCCATCCGTGGCGAACGCGAACAAACTATGTTTGCCTGGAACTATTCGCCAGCGAACTGTTCGGGACATCTCTATGTATAAGTAGTGAGGATTGGAGGAGTTTAGTTACTATGTGTATAGGTGTACAAGTAGCGAGGGTTGGAGGAGTACTGTTATTATGTCTATAGGTGTATAAGTAATGAGAGTAGAGGAATCCAGTTACTATGTGTATACGTGTATAAGTAGTGAGGGTTGGAGGATTCCAGTTACTATGTGTATAGGTATATAAGTAGTGATGGTTGAGGAGTCCAGTTACTATGTGTATAGGTGTATAAGTAGTGAGGGTTGGAGTGTTAAGTAAACTTAATATTGAAAATCTTGAAAGTGTTAGTCCAGCTTTATTATGTTTCTGTCTATAATGAACACACACATAAACAATCTTTGAAAGTGTTAGTCCAGCTTTAATATGTTTCTGTCTATAATGAACACACACATAAACACAAGTGTATAGAAGTAGATTGTGTAGATTTGTTATTTCAATGAAAATGTGAAATGTGCCATAAGAATTCTGGCAGGGTATATAGTAGCATTTTGCTGTATAGTTAATTATCAAATAAAAGTTTAGTGTGTGTTCTCCTGCCATTTTTAATCCAACATAGATGATTTTTTCAAGCATTAGACTAGTCCATCACATCATCATGAACTGACTGCAACTTAGGGCAAAAGGAGAAGGTTGACCTATAGCAGGGGTGCCCAAAAGGTAAAGGTAAGGATGTTTTAGAACTACAACACCCGTGATGCTTTATATGCCTTCAGAATGCCTTTAGTATGACAAAGCATCATGGAAACTGTAGTTTTAAAACATCTGGAGATCTACCTTTTGGGCACTCCAGACGTACGAGTTGTATTTGAGATATATATTTTGAGCAAATAAAAAGAAGTCAGACTCATGTCTACATTTTGGAATACACTCACCTCAGGCATAAAAGTGTAACAAACAGACATGGAACAGTTAGTTAGTTAGTTAGGTAACCTAAGAAATATAATATTTAATACATATTTGTGACGAGACCAATCTTGCCACATTGCATTGGAGGAGCCTGGTTGCCCGCCTGTTGCCTGTGGACTATGGCCCCATGTTAAAAAGCGTGATTTTCCCCTGCAAAGACACGAAAGCCGGGTCATTCGGTGCTTGCCCTGTTTGAGCGGTGATACCCCAGATAGCTATGCCATGGAGCCCATTCGTATAATGAAAGACTATGGGAAAGACTTTGGCTCCATGGTAATTGAACTGTATGTGTGTGATCTGAGCGCCATTCAGTAATAATGTGCGCTCAGATCTGAGCTATCTGGGGATATGTTGAATGTACCTGTTTTATGCAATGGCTGCACAGTTATATATTTTAATGTATTTTATTGTCTTTTGCTGCCATGTGTTCAATGGAGTTTTGCCTCTGTCCTTGGAGATAATTGGATTACTTCCCAATTATCTCCAGGATAGAAGACTCTGTGGAACTGGTTTTGGGCAGAAAAGCCATGCCTCATTTGGTCACAAAGGACATTGATCTATCTTTTGAACCACTGGACCAATTTGTATGATTTTGACGTATGTATTTGGAGTATGCTGATTCTGAAAATGTAAGTTTTATGTGAATGTGATGCATACTTTTAAAGTTATTAATAATGTGGAAAAACTGTGTTTCTCTACCTGTGATAATTACATTATCCATTGTGTAAGGCAATTGTATCACAGGCAGAGGGAAGGATTTTGTGTGGGAGTGTCTGAGTGTATTGTACGTGTTTATTGGTTGCTTTCCAAAACCCTGTGGGTGGTACTAATGTGTATATAAGAACAATAAACCCACAGCTCTGGCTGTTCACTGCTTGACCCTCAACACAGAGCTTTGTCTCGTTCTTGGGGGGGATTTACTGTATGCTGTTAGAGACTGATTGCCAGGAGTGTAAGCCGCTTGGGTGCTTTTCCTGTTCAGCTGCTAGCAGCTATTCATGAGGTTCCAGTTCGGGAGTTTGGAGTGCTACTTGGTATCTTGTTCGGGAGTTTGGGGTTCTGCAGTAGCTGGGACTGTGTCTCTGGAAGGGGAAGATCTACTAAATGGTGGTTTAACCCTTTTATGCCTGGGGGTGCCGTTACAATATTTATTATGTATGATTAATGCAACTTGATTCTCTATGGGTAATGGTTAAAGACTGAGTAAAGTCGCCCAACTTTTTTTTGATATGTTAATAAAACATGCATAAAAAATGCAAAATTTATAATATTATACATTAAACAGCACCTAGATGCATACTTGCAAAAACAGAATATTCATTCTAATCTGATATAATCTTTCAACTGTATGTTAATAGCTGCTTGATCCAAGGATAAATCTGACTGCCATTCTGGGGTCAAGAAGGATTTTTTTTCCTGTTTTGTTGGAAGTTGGAAGCACTTCAGACTGGGCTTCTTGCCTTCTTTTGGATCAACAGCAAAAAACAAATGTGAGGAAGGCTGAACTTGATGGACGCATGACTTTTATCAGCTATGTAACTATGTAACTTTATCTGTGAATAAACATTGTTCACCGATTTATAAAATAGCTGAGTGGGTTTTACTTTTTTTTCTTTTTGTAAATTAGAATTTCTGGTACTTTTGAGGGCATTTATTTAGGAGGTAGAAAAAAATGTGTATTGTCATGTGTTTTGCTTTTATGAAAATCCTTTCCTAGGAATTCAACAAAATTATACACTTTTATTTTGTTCTTTCTTTTACTGAACTCCGTGTGCTAAAATCCTTTTATGTAAATGTGTTATTTGTTCATTACTACTTTGCACTATAAATAGTTCTGTAAAATTTTAAACATAAACACATTTTTCTTCTCTTAGTTTCTGCAGACCAGCAGCTCCTCAGCTATTAGTCTGTCATTCCCTCTTCAGACTTGAAAAAGTTGATATATAGTTGTAAGCGTAAAATAATGACAGTTTTTGAAGTCTGCACATTTTTAAATTCTGCCATCAACCGACCACCATTTAACATTTACAGTTACTAAAAATTACCTGTTTCAGAAATTTTAATAAAAAGTGAATTTTCTAATTAATTGCCATAATAACATAAGCACAGTTAAAGTTCTAATTAGTGCCACCAAATTAGCTAAATATGTAATTAGAGAAAACAGTCAGTTTCCTCACTGCCTTCTAGAAAAAAGAAGTAAATACATGAAATATTGAAATAAATGGGTATACTGGGACCCAGATAATGCCAGGATGACAAGTGGCTCATATTCTGTCCTTCAGTCCACGGACTGTAGGTCAAAAAGTTAATACTTCAAGGGTAATAATATGGGGTCTATGAGATAGACAGTAAAATAGCAATATGGGGTCAGGAGATGGCATGTCTTTGAGTTCCTAATGGAATAAACACTGTAATGGGTTGACCACTAAATTGCCAAGGTAGGGAGATGCCGAATCTCTTCACCCCAATTATCTCATCCCTAAACGGTCTGACTGGCTGAAGGCCTCTGTGCATGAACAAACCCCTTTATATAGGCTTGAATGCTCAGTAAGAACACTGTGATTGGTTGACTTGAAGTTAGCCATTTAGAGTGCTCTGACAGACAAGTTTCACTTTGTGAGTGACTTGTCCAGTAACGTATATATACATAGTAGCAGCTTGTTGATAACACATATTAACAACTTTGGAAACTAGTCCATAGTTTTGATTGTTGAATGGGAAAAAGTAACATAATGATGGAACTATAACTGCCTAGAATGGAAACAAACTTGCAAATTGCAACATTTAAGCAAAAATAGTTAAGGACAATTGTTTACAAATCAGTGATTTATGCCTACATTTTGCAATTTAGTTTTGAATTCACTTTAGTTTTGAATCCCACGTTTAGCGATAAAATACATAGTTTTAGCCCTCAGAGAAAAATGTCTGTCATTGCTTTTGGCAACGGTACATGAGTGTGTAAAAGTCCTTAAAATTCAATCTCTCTGTACTGATATGTCAATGTAGAGCTTGCATGCTTATTTTTATTTGCTCTGAGCCATTGCAGATAATATTACAATACTTTATAACTGGAAGAGACCATGTAATGTAGCACTTTCATTAATTGTCCCCTCTGCTCTCATTTCTTGTTAATTGGTTTCATTTTATGAAGGTTCATTCTTATTTTAGTGGACGGTGTTAAAAAATTCACTTCATTAAAACTGACCAATTTCATTGTCCTTACTACCCAAAGCTTTTTTGCATGTATATATATTCCTGTATAATGTTTTGATAATTTGAAAATGAAAGTTCATATATCATGTTCATAGTACAAATAAAATGGTGTCAGCCACATTTGCTTTCATTAACGAAGATCGTATTTCTTCAATGTTCAAATTGCCACATTGGTTAATGTATTCACTAAACAGCCTTTTTGTAGAGAACAGAAAACAACATTGCAAAACTTCCCAAAAATTCTACAGCTCAGAAACATTTAATAGCCTGGCCATTTTTGACTAAATATTGAAATTCATTTTGGATTTACTACAGTTTTCTGTGAACAAACTAAAATCTTTTTTACCATATATATATATATATATATTTAACAAATGTTATTTGCATTATTTTATTTCAAATTACAGATTAAATAAAATGTTTCATATACATTTTATAATATCTACATTCACTTAGAATACTAGACTTCCGCACTGCAGGAAAATTTGACTATTTCGAACCATTTTTTCTGAATATCAAATTTAGGGCAGGACTTCCGACACTCATTCATTTGATGCTTCGGCGTGTCCAAACATCAGCCATGAAAATATTTGGGAAATCGATTTCGATGAAGCAAAAAAGAGTGCGAAAATGGGCCGATCAGTGTACTGCAAAAAATCTTCAGACTTTAAATTTGACGTATATATTTTGCAGTACACTGGTATTCATTACACATATATGTATTTATATTTTTTTTACCACGCCTCATGTTTTACCTGTATTGGTTACTTCTCACTTGCTCTGTAGATCCACATTTAGTGATTGTCTCCTAGCCATTAAAGGGACACTATAGTCACCACGACAACTACAGCTTAATGTAGTTATTCTGTTGAGTATAACTAATGCTTTTAGAGATGCAATGCATCTCTATGAAGAAGTGCTGCTTGGCCAAAACAGTGTTTGGCCCCACCCTGCTTATTTTAGCCAATCCCTATGGGAAAGTAATGGCAGAAACTGTTAAAACGTCTGCAATCCCTATGGGAAAGCATTGGATTGGCTAAAAATCGTCAATTCTGATTATGTCATCAAGGAGGCGGAGCGTGGGTGCCGGCAGACCCGTGTGCCGTTGGAAATAAGGTGAGTTTTAATTTCTTTTAAGGGGGCTGATGGTGGGCAAGCCACCTAAATGGTGGGTTAAACACTAAAGGGTCAGAAATACATGTTACATTGTTACATAGTTACAGAGTTACATAGCTGAAAAGAGACTTGCATCCATCATGTTCAGCCTTCCTCACATATGCTTTTGCTGTTGATCCAAAAGAAGGCCAAAAAAACAGTTTGAAGTGCTTCCAATTTTGCAACAAACTAGGAAAAAATTCCTTCTTGACCCCAAAATGGCAGTCAGATTTACCCTTGGATCAAGCTGTCATGCCTTAACTATAATATCCCCTTACTTCCTGGTTCCACGGAGCTTAGCCACACCTCTTCATGACTCGGTCTCCCTATTTAATCTGACCGCACCAGCTGATCGAGGCTGGATTAATGAACTACGTTCTGTACACACGAACTGGCTGCAACTTAGTTGTGAAATCCTGCTGTTACCGGACCGGAATAGAAGACTTCAAGTTCCCTTCGCCTCTCCTCATCCACGGCTAAAGCTGAACTCTATCCATGCAGGATAATCTGCCTCTGAGGAATCTCGGGAACCAGTGTTCTATAAGCCGGAAGCTAAGTAAAACTTCTCTGATAAACGTTGCATCTAAAGCTGTTATTTCCTGTCTCCAAAGTCCTTCGTTAAAGCCTACCGTTACAGCTAACTTCAACACATACTTGTCTCAGTTAGCTGCATCTATCTTTCTTCAGTTAAAGTCAATGGAACAGCTATTGTAACTTCTTATCATCTAATTAACTAATACTACTAAAGGACTCTTGCTGCTTCAGTTCCGTTTACTCCTTAAAGCTACAGTGCATGTAACTGTGGACTTCATTTATCGTTTATTGCTTAATGCTACAGTACCTGTATATTGGAATAAAAGTCAATACCAATTACTTCTAATAAATATTCGAAATATAAGAAATCTGCAGTTGTGTTCCTTCATATGAAATGTTTAAACGTGACACAAGCAGATATTACCCCACATTGAACAATTATTTAAATATTAATACCTAGCATACTTTTTGAATTACTTTATATTGGATATTTGCCAACATCTCATGTTTGTTTTCCTGACCCTATAGTGTTCTTTTCATTTTCATTTTTCCCATCAATTATTCCTTTTTTGGCACTATAGGCAAGACTTTGAATCCAGAAGCGAACAAACACGCTCGTCCATCACACTAGTCATTTGCTCAGTTATACTTCCATATGGTGCTTTGGAGATATGGAATTCAGCCAAACCTCCAATTGGAATAATTCTGATGAACTACAATTCAGCCGAAACTGATTACACAAGTCTAGTGAGTACGCAAAGTGAAAATTAGAAACCCTCATGTTAGGGCATTTGAAAATAAATATACTTCAAAAAAGCTTTCACTGTGATTTATCAACTTTAACCCCTTCAGGACGGAGTCAATAGTGCACGTTCTGATCAAAACAAAACGTATAAAAAAACTGGAAGTTGCGCTATATGTCTGTTCACCCGTACTTCCCCTCTTTCAAATTATATGCACCCACACTTATTATATATCAGTTTGTTCAGGAGAAACAGGGCTTTAATCTATCATTAACTATTCATATATGGAACATAATTTATTATGAATAAAATAAAAAAAATGTGAGAAAGTAAGATTTTTTTTTAAATTTGTATTTCCGTCTGACATTTTAGCTGTGAATGTCATAATATTTGTAATCAGCGATGTCTCACGAGTACAACAGTACCCCCCATTAACAGGTTTTATGTTGTTTTGGAAAGTTACAAGGTCAAATATAGAACATTCCATTTTCAAATTGAAATTTTCCAGATTAGTAATGTTACCTTTGAGACGGTGTGGTAGCCCAGGAATGAGCATTACCCCCATAATGGCATAGCATTTGAAAAAGTAGACAAGCCAAGGTATTGAAAGTGGCGTATGTTTAGTCTTTTTTAGTAGCCACTTAGTCACAAACACTGGCCAAAGTTAGCGTTCATATTTGTTTTTGTGTGAAAAAAGCAAAAAAATTAATATTTGGCCAGTGTTTGTGACTAAGTGGCTACTAAGAAAGACTGGACATACCCCACTTGCAATACCTTGGGTTGTCTACTTTTGCAAATGGTATGCCATCATGGGGGTAATTCTCATTCCTGGGCTACCATACGCTCTCAAAGGCAACATAACCAATCTGGCAAATTTCAATGTGAAAAAAATGAAATGCAAGCCTTATATGTGACTCTCTAACTTTCCAAAACACCATAAAACCTGTACATGGGGGGTACTGTTATTCTCGGGAGACTTCACTAAACACAAATATTAGGGTTTTAAAACAGTAAAACATATTACAACAATAATATAGACCATAAAAGTGCAGTTCGCTTGTAAAAAATGCGAAAAACGTCACTTTTACTTAAAATATCATCGTTGTAATACAATTTACCAGTTTGAAACACTAATATTTGAGTTCAGCGAAGTCTCCCGAGTAAAACAGTACCCCCTATGTACAGGTTTTATGGTCTCTTGGAGAGTTACAGGGTCAAATATAGTGCTTGCAAATTAAATTCTCTGCACTTTCTCTGTGTTGTCAGGCATGTCAATCAAATTTTAATTAATCAAATCACATAATTGCGTTAAAAGATTATTTAAATATACACGTAGAATTTTAATATATATGCATTTATAGGTATTTAAATTCTACGTGTATACTAATGTAATCTTTTATGTAATTATATGTATTTATCTATATATATATATATATATATATATATATATTTGCGGTTATTTGTATTTTATATATAGATAGATATATATAGAATGTCATTCTAAGTGTATTTTGTTACCGATATATATATATTAATAACAAAATACAGTTAGAATGAAATTACATATGCATATATAATTTATATTAAATTTTGTTTCAATATTTTATTTATTTATTTTATTATTTTATTTATACGTATTTATATATCATATATATGTACATCTATTATATATATAATATATATACATATTATATATATGTAACGTCATTCTAAGTGTATTTTAATATTAATATATGTACTTATATTAATATTAAAATACACTTTGTATGATGTTACATATATATAATATGTATATATATTATATATATATATATAATATATATACATATTATATATATATATATATATAAATATATTTAATTTATTTTTAAACATGTTTATTTTATTGTTTTTACACCTCCTACCAGCAGGGGGACTGTCTGATATTTCAAACAGTCCCCCTGCTGGCAGATCCATAGCCAGCTATAGGGGGCCATGTGATCGCTCTTTGAGAGCGATCACATGACCCCCGGGGGCCTCATTTGCCAAAAGGGGGCTGCCTGGGCTCTCAGGCAGCCCCCCAGAAGAGGATCGCGGCAGAGGTAAGTACACCTCTCTTCCTGGGGGCTTAAGCCGTTCCGGCGTACCATGCCGTCGCAACGGCTTTAAAGCCCATTTAATGCGTGATGGCATGGTACGTCGTAACGGTGTTAAGGGGTTAACAAAATATTATTTATTACACATTCCAAACAACATAACGCAAAGGGTTTTCTCAGTTTTACAGAAATGGAATTCCCATAGAAGACTTACAATTAGAAATAAACGTGACAGTTCCTGATTGTATTTGTAATTATATGTCCACAATGACACAATCTGTTGGGTCAGTGGTCTTGAATGCTGGCAATATCAAGTTAATTAGCTGGGTAGTAATATTTTCACCATCCCGCTATTATCAGATTGTATTTATAGCGCAGCCTATTCCTTATTTATGTGCAATGGATTCAAACAAATCTGAGAATAACCATGTTCAAATGACTTTATTTACCGTATTTTTCGCTCCATAAGACGCACTTTTTTTCCCCTCAAAAGTGAGGGGAAATGTCTGTGCGTCTTATGGAGCGAATATGAAGCTTTACTTACCTGTCTTGCAGCGTTGGCCGGCAGCACAGGGCGCACCGCGGTAGTGGAACTTGAATTTCATGTTCCAGTTTCCTGCGGGACTGAAAGGAAGTGTGCACAAGCTGAGTGCGCACTTCCTTTCAGTCCCGCCGGAAACCGGAACATGAAATTCAAGTTCCACTACCGCGGTGCGCCCTGTGCTGCCGGCCAACGCTACAAGACAGGTAAGTAATTATGGGACAAGGGGAGGGGGACAGTAAGGGGGGGGGGATGAAGTATATGGGGGGGGATAAAGTCTATGGAGGGGGGGATGAAGTCTATGGAGGGGGGGATGAAGTCTATGGAGGGGGGGATGAAGTCTATGGAGGGGGGGATGAGGTCTATGGAGGGGGTGGATGAAGTCTATGGGGAGGGGGTGGATGAAGACTTTGGGGATGGGGGGATGAAGACTATGGGGAGGGGGTGGATGAAGACTATGGGGAGGGGGTGGATGAAGACTATGGGGAGGGGGTGAGTGAAGACTATGGGAGAGAGGAGAAGACTATGGGAGGGGGGGACACTATGGGACAGGGGAGAAAAAAAATATTCTGTACAAACTGTCCCATAGTAAGAAACACTATGGGACAGTTTGTTCAGAATATTTTTTTCTGGGTTTCTTCCTCTAAAAACTAGGTGCGTCTTATGGTGAGGTGCGTCTTATGGAGCGAAAAATACGGTAATTGAAATATTCATATTATAATAGACAATGGACTTGTATATATGTAGTAGTAAAGTTCTATTAACTTTTTTACCTTTTTGTTGCTATTGCTTTTATGTAGACGTGAACAATATAAATATATCACCGACACTACACTGGAACATACACCATTCATCAAATACCGGCATACACCCTGTGTTGTGTTTGAAATAGATATTCACACTTCTAAAGTTTATATTTAAGATGAAGGAATCGATTCATCTAGGTAATCGGTCGAATTCCTGAACTCCGAGCCAAAATATAGCCAAATTACGAACCTAATGAAACACGCAATAGCCAAGCGCTCGTTTTGATTCGTGATTTTGAATTCCGTCCGTGGTGCCAAAATAAAAGGTGTTTAATAGTAAAAGAAGACAATTAATGACTAGGGGAAAGTCACTAAATGTTAGATCAAGTGAGAGATGAGCAACAGAGAGGAAAAGGAGGAGTAAAAACAACTATTTGTGGTAGAGGCATAAAAAGCTGAGGCAAGAGTGTAAGGAGAGTATGAAGGTGTAGCAAGATGTAAGAAGAGGAAAAGTCGATTGAGGTGTGCCGGAACCGACGTAGCAGTAGGCCTGTAAATAAAGAGGGCCCACCGAGTAAGGAATAAAGAAAAGTATAAAAAGGGAGAGGAGGGTGCGGTCAAGCAACGCTACGGAACGAACAAGACAGGTGGAGGTGAGTAGTGGGCTTAAATAGGTGACCATGCCCCTCCCACAACTGCAGGCCAAGCCTTCCCATTTGTGGTAGGGGCATAAAAAGCTGAGACAAGAGTGTAAGGAGAGTATGAAGGTGTAGCAAGATGTAAGAAGAGGAAAAGTCGGTTGAGGTGTGCCGGAACCGACGTAGCAGTAGGCCTGTAAATAAAGAGGGCAAAAATAGATCCAGACTAGAATTTATTACAATCAACAAAAAGGAAGAGCATGAATTACATGGACATAGTATGAAAACGTGTCTGAGTTCTTGTACTGGTTGTGGTATGAACCGAGTATGCAGAGGACTTCTAACGACCTAGTGATATAAATATATGTACAGGTATGTTCTTGCTAAAGGAGGCTGCCCCTATTCTGAAAGAGTGGCCAGAAAAGTCAGAAGGGTTGAGACCTAGCCTTGTGATCAATGATCTGACGCAAGTCAGAAATTTATTTGTGGTAAGGATTGACTTATGTAAAGTTAACAGTGGTTGGGAAGCATGGATATTACAAGTCAGTAGAAAGGAATCTAGGATCTTAACCGGGCACCTTGTTATGTGTAGGGTGATAAGGTATGTCAACGTCTTGACCACTCTGTGTAGTTTAGTGTGAGGAAGTGTAAGTACATAATAGTCTCCCAATTTAACTAGGTGAGATCTCCTGGGGCAATATTGTAGGTTGGTTATGGTAGTTGTGGTAAATTCACGGGGTCTAAGAAAACCATAGAAAGCCAGGTAAATGGCAGTTTTAATGACATGGTCGGTGCGAAAATCAGAAGGACCAGCATCTAAAATGTCCGAAAGACATTGAAATAATTGGATGCCAATGGATAACCTCCTATTTGTTGGGGTGTGTCTAGTTTGCTGAATGCCTCTAAATACGGATTTGATCTGGTATGAGGACATGAAGCTGTGTTTGTTGGGAAATAAAAACATGTGGTGTTGTATTCCTGAGAGGTACAATTGTATGGTACCATATGTGAGTTTAAGGTGGCAAAAGAAGCAAAACCTACCACAGTCGACATAAAAGAATCAGTAACACCATAGCTACATAGCATCAAGTTCAGCCAACCCCATATATGTCCCCACTGTTGATCCAAAAGATGGCAAAAAACCTAGTCTGTAGCGCTGCCAATTTGCAACAAACCAGGAAAAAATTCCTTCTTGACCCCAAAATGGCAGTCAGATGTCTCCTTAGATCAAGCAGCTATTGATCTAAGGAGACTGGGGTTCCACTAATTAGAAAAAATAGCCCTATATGTTATGGTCTGCAAAAACAAAAACATTTCATTAAAACCTCTTACAAAACCCTGTCATAAGCCCTGCGCGTGTTAACAGAAGGAGAAAGTCGGGCAAGGTGACGGCCATGGGACAACAAGGCAAATAGACCACGATCAGCTCCCCCCAAAAAAGAAAAAAAAGGATGGGCGGCAGTGGCAGAGGGGGAGGCTGTAGACAGAGCTGCAAGTAAAGCCTGAAATTGAAACAGAGACAGCCTTTCAGCAGCAACATATCGTGACACCTGGCACCTGAAAACAGGACAAAGAATGATGACTAGCCGCCAGTCATGTCAATATCCTGAGGAACCTCATACTAATGAGGGAGGAAGAACGCCCTTTATTAATGATGTGGCCCGGTTGTCAGAGAAACAGCGAACCACAGCGGCCGCTACAATTGGGTAAAGTTAGAAAGAGCAGAGATAGAGAAAAAAAAAACAATGCCCAGGAACCCCCGCTGGACAAGCACACCAGAGCCACTAAGAACCGTAAAGGGCAGAGAAGCCAGTAGTGGCTGCCGCATCCAACCATATCGTGGTGATGCCTCCGAAAATCGCTGGGAGGAGGATACTCTCCCCATACAAGGAGAGCAGATCCGCTGTGGCACGGTCATCGAGCGTGATCCGGCTAGCATTGTGAGGGAGAGCGGGAAACAGGGAAAGCAACGGAGATATGAATGCCCGACCCTGTGGGATAATCCTCATAGCAAAATTCAATATCTCTAACAAAGATTGTAACTCCCTCCGGCAGCAAGACCTGGTGCGAATATACATCAATGCACAAGAGTATGACAACCATTTTCTCCTGGGCAGACTGGCCAACATGGAAACAGTATCAAGACGACTACTCGGGAAAGTAATGAAGGTGTTCGGAACTAACATTTTGTCCGTGGTACACCCAACAACTCGAAAAAAGGGGAGTGGCCCCCTTCAGACAATGTTGGGGAACGTGTTCACCTCAATCATAAGGAAGTCGTCCAGGTAGTGGATGACTGCGGGACACCCATTAACATTAAGGAGCACCCAGCAGAGGGTCTCAGCAAAGATGACAAACAGTTTCGGGCTACTTTTGGGACCGAAAGTAAGCTGGAAGAAAATTATACAGGCCCTTCCATGCAACACCATGCAGGTGCCAGAGGGTAGGGCGTATTGGCAAAAAAACTAAAAGCAATGACAATGCCAGTGTTACTAAGGCAAGTGCCCACCCAAGCTTTAAGGATGGCAGAAATTGCATTATCTATTGTGGAATAGGTAGGGAAAATATTCCTTGAATGGAATCAGGGAATACAAACTAGAAGCTACCTGTTAAGCCTGGGGTCCCAGGCCTCGATCACGACTGACAAAGAAAAAACCCATAGGCATAAATCTCATTCACAATGATATCTAGAGAGACAATGAGGCGCGAAACCAGGTTCACGTCCTTGCCGTCCAAGACATCCTTCAGAATATGGGCCTGGATGACATCCAGAGGAGTACCAATACTACATGACAAATTACCATGACTAACCAAGGGAGGGTCAGCCAGAACTGGAGTGGGAAAGGCTGGCCAGCGACTCGGCCTGAGAGGCAGTTTCCAGTCTGTCCAACCTCCGGTTGATATGCCCCATGGATACCACAAGAGAAGACCACATGGAGTGCACATCAGAGGGGTCAGCGCCACTTGGACTTTCTCCAGCGTCCACAGAGGAGGAATGCAGCAGCCTGAATAGTTCAGCCATCCTAGTGTATGCAGGGAACGGGAGTTGACGTTTCCGAAAATCCGCTGAGAGGCGAAGAATAGACCAGGATCCAAAAGAGGCAGGCGTGGAAGAATCTTCCCTGTGAGAAGGAGTACCAGACCTAGCCGGAGTGCCGGGCAGGAACAAACCTTCCGATACTTGATCCATGCTAAAAGAAAGAAAGCGAGAAATCAGAGCAAGAACAAAGACCAGAGTAAGTGTAGGACCAGTGTGAGCTGGCTAGCTAGCTAGTGCCGCAAGACGGCGAAACAATTAAACTAAGTTGGTGACAGGTGAGGTCCTGCTAGATGCCAAGCGGCTTGAGAGGCTCTATCTATGCGTTGGCGCGAGGGGATTTCGTGGCCACGAACGTTGTGGCGGGGTGTCGGCCTCTCGGTGACAGTTAAACATAAGATAGAATGGGAGTGACAGGTTAGGCCCTCTCTATGCCACGTGCGAGGCGACTAACTATGATTTGGCCCGAGGGGCGTAGTACTTCCAAGTATGAGGATGGGTGTTGGCCTCGCGGGACCACTAACCTAAGTCTAAGAAAGCCAGGGGGAGATAACCACTATTGGACACCTAAGACCCTGATAGCCAGCCACGTCTAGGCTAGGTGGGGTAGTGATGTGCTAGACAGGACGTACCTGGGGAAAACGTGTAAAAACAATGTAGGGGAGGTATGAGGCAGCAACGTAAGGCAGACCGTATCTGGAGTGCGGAGTAAGCATGTCAGAGACCAGGTGGTCAGGCCGTACAGAGGGAGCAAGGAAATAGGAAATAGAACATGTATTGGTGTATGGCCGCCCGGGGCCCGTATGGGTCAGAGCGTGGACCCAGAGACAGAAAAGAAAAACGTACCTTCCAGGAGGCAGAGTAGCACGAGAATTAGGAGGGCAAGAACGCAGCCCAGCGAAGCAGTGTACTAAAAACCTGAAAAAGAACACAGATTAGACAAAGCCATAGGGGTAAAAGGAAACCCAAACTTAACATGAAAGAGTGAAGCAGAGAACCAGAGAAGCGAGGGAGGAAGCAGGAACAAAAACCAGATGAGCAAGAAGAACAAGCACAGGGGGGACACACTAACCCCAGAAGGTAGAGTAAAACACAGTGACGTACCTGTAGATTGTATTGCTCCATTTGTAATTGCAAATAAAAAGAGGAAACCCCCTACTTTATCAGTTTTTTTTTGTTTGTTTTTTAACATATAAATATATATAACTTAATTTATCTCTTTATTTTTTTGTGTGTGGGGTGTCAAAGTGTGCACAAAGGTGATTCCATTGTAGGTGTGAGGTCTATACATCCTGTATTTTTGTAGATACATAGCGTGCAGGTGTCTCTCCGTGAATGAGCAGCAGTTAGGGTAAGCATTATATGTTTATTTCGTACATATTTTCATTATTTTAAATATTAATAACATGAACTTCCTTGTTACAGTATTATTATTGTTATGCCAATTTACATTAATCTCTGATAGACATTCACCTAGCTGACATCATTGTGTCGTGTGTGATTATCAGCAAGCAATAGAGAAATGGTTCTCTACTGGAAGGTCTTCGAGCACACATTAAAGAGGGCGCTTATATTAGCCTCATTCCCTCACTGCAAGTGCAAGTGCATGATCGCTTTCATAAAACATCACTGGTTTTACGCTTGTATTTTATTTAGGTCTTCTATTGAAACATAAATTGCTAAACTATTGAAACTGTCAAAATGATAAATCTGGGATCGGTCCAGTCTTTAGTGATTCTTGGCCCGGGTGAGAAAGAACATTTCTAATTCTAGATATTGTCTGTTGCATGTTCCTGTACACAACAACATGATTTTAGTACTTTTAGAGAACACATATCTATTTCTGGAAACATAACATGCTTTAGGAGACAATCAATTGAATAAGGGTCATCATTCCAGCAGGTGTGATATATAAATCACTGTTTTAGATATGTGCATTAATTCAGAAGCAGCAATCACCAGTTATATCTTATGCAAACAGAGTATCTGAGTGTCAGGACAACTGTCAAAATAAACTCTCCAAATTGCATAGTTGTAGTTGAGTGTGTACATCAAGGTACATCATTAGAACAATTCGCTTTTAAGAGAGATCTGGGTGCAACAGAAGATGGCTGGCAGTCATATTTAATCTTCTCTGGGTAAATAACTTTTTATTGAGAGTTTACAATGGTTTTGAATAGAGATAAAACTAATGATATTCACAGGACCCAGAAGGGTGGTAGGAACTACCACCATATGTGCATAAACGTGCACCTTGATCCCTTGCACCACCTTCCAATGCTGGGTTGACTGCTTTTAGGCATTCTATGGTGTAGTACCACAATGTTAGGATTTTATAAGATGTCTTCTACATTGCTTGCTATTGTGCAGTGGTGTACTAAATCACAATTTTTTTTGTCACTGAGCGTTAGTAATAGTGTCCCCCATTGCCTTTACCCTTTGGATTGGAAAGGTAGGGGTGGTAGATTTTGTTGCTGTTGCAGGTTAGTGTATAAGTAGGAAATGTAATTTAGGTATTGGGTCCAGAAAGAAGTCTGGGCTTTGAGTTAATTTGATATATAGTTATTTAATTGGGAATAATGAATTCTGACCTAAAATGTGAGTGGAACCTGCATTCTTTGAAAGTCATGAGTTTCTCCTCTGACACAATGTGTCCTATCAGTGGGAGTGCTTGGGGAAAGAGGCATTTCAGTGCTTCTAGTTCACTGCCTGGCATGAAATCTGGGTTAGGTACCAGAGAGGGTAGGGGAAGGTAATGAAGAGAGGCCAAGTTTGAGTGCCTAACAATGCCATTGTGATCCTTAATGAATGGGTATTGGAAGAATATTGGTCTGCTAGTTTGAGGTGGCAAAAATGGTAACACTCAACCACAAAAGAACATTGTGGGCGAGTGTTATCTGGATAAATGAACAGTATATAACCAAATAAAAATGGGTCCAGGTGCTTAATAATCCAAAGCCAAAATGACTAAGCCTATGTCTGTTAAATTTGACCTAGTTAACTAGATTAGACTATCCCATCTCACTCTCTGGCTTTAATAAGTGTTGCCAACGTAAGAGGAATGGATGATATTAAAAATGACAACTGTAAAGTGATGTGTCACTTTGTGCATCAATATACTGCTATGTACATAATTATTGCAAAAAAGAGGGAGAGTGAGACAACTACTTGTGGATCTCACTCAAGATATCTCTAAAATTGAGATTAAGTGAGTTTTGTAAAAAGTTGCTCACAAATGAAATGATTCAGATACATCAATTTAAGTACCAGAATCTCCAACATACAATTAAAATCTCAAGAGTAAACAGAGATAAAAGTTAGGTAAAGCCTCTCTCCCTTAAAATCTTGCTAGACAGACAGAGGGAAGAAATAGAATTAAATAGTTTAAGTGTTTAAGTGCATGTGCACCTTTGTCAGGGGGTCAAAAGTAAACTGACCTTGTCTCTCTTTATATACAAAACCCCCCACGTGGGCCCCGTGACCGAGAGCCAATCGCGTACTGCCACGTCAATAGGTAGGTGTGACCTGAACGGTAACTGTTAGTGTTGTGTGAACCACCTCGACACTCTTAATTAACGAATAAGGAGAGTAAGAGGTTCTAAATGCTACGATCGAGCTTGATGCTAAAAAGATAGTAAAATATATTTTCTAACTGACTTAATAATGTAGAAATTGAAGGTATCAATAGGATGGCTACGATATAGATAACGATCGCGGGGTAATGTTAACATGCCAAAATAAGTTTGATTCGCCTGCCAGTGTAATATTTATGTTTAGATGTATGGGAGAACCTGCTTATAATATATATTCAGTATAATAATGTAACAGTGTATGCGGCCGTTCTTCCATTAAATCAGTGATCTCACTGTTCCTTGCACTGGTCGCACTAAACTGCAATATAAGTTGTAATCACGGGCTATGTTAACATGCCTGAATTAGTTGGATTTGCCTGTAAATATTTAATTAATATTTAAAATTTAGAGGAGAACCTGTCTTTGAAATACATTCAGCATGAATAAATGGCAGTGTAAACAGTCATTCATTTAGTCCGCGATCTCCATAAATAGTGCACCTATCGCACCAAATCCAGACAGTCAATCAATATTGTTATAATCGATGTTATGAGATCCTATGTATAGGTGAATAAATAACTGAGTATTGATAACTATAACTATATCACCAGTCCTATTTTGGATTTATTAGTAAGTAGCAAGTTTGATAGAAATTGGCTATCTTTACTAACAGTATAGTCTGACATTTATAGATGTCAAACTTGTTGATGGTAGCATCAAGTTCCTCCACTACATCAACATGTTTAGTTCTTAAGTATTAGCATTTATTATTAAAAAAAAAGATGAGAAGATGTGTAATGTAATGTATTCAATTTATTACATAATTCATGTTCACATTTTTAAGAAAAAATATATTAAGTGTCTTAGTACCTATTGAGCCCATCAGTAAGGGTGTTGTCAGTGATGGGATTGATGTGCAGAGTTCTTAAAAGTCAATGAGCAAAGTGGGTCTACTTGTAGAGAGATATCCTTGGTTATAATAGAATGGTAATAAAAAATATTAATGCTGATTTAATGTGAACTATAAATAGAGCAGGCAGTAGGATCAGTCAGATATAAATGGAGTATATAAAAAACAACCCTTGTTTAGGCCAGACGGGGACAATATTTTTAATTTATAAATCCTGAACATCTCTCTCTGGAGTAATTTTTTATCTAGGTTCCCTTTCCTAGGACCTAATGTTATTTTCTCTATTCAATAAGTCTGTACGGATTGATTGAATTTACATGCTTTAAAATGTGTTTCTTGAATGCTCTACTTGTTTCCCACATATTTTAGGTTGCAACTATAAGTCAGTAGATACACTATGCCTAAAGTTTGGCAGTTATTATTATTATTATTATTATTATTATGTTGTTTATATAGCGCCATCAAATTACGCAGCACTTTACAATGGGTGGAGGTCTTCCTCATTGATTTTTTTCAATTTCCTCACAAGTGAGTTCCACGAAGAGATCAATATACTTGAATTCTGATAGATGTGGGGTACATTCACTCATATTTCTGAGATTAGTGAAAGCTGCAATTTGAGTTGATATAGGGTCATTACTTTATAGCAGGTCCACTAGATTGTCTAGGAGAGTCATATCACTGGCGTCCAAACCTAGATTTTTTGCTTGTTTATCATTCTGTATACAGTTAAATTTGTGTAGGGCTAGTTTATGTGCAAATAGGTGTATGTCCTTTGTCCAGTAGAATTGGTTGAATTCTGGTGTTGAGACAAAGGACATACCCCTCTGCAGGATTTGTAGTTCTGAAGGAGATAGATTGTGTGAGGATAGATTAACGACTTGGTTTTCATTGATCAGTAGGCTTTTCTCCTTCTGTGATTGTGTAAGTGTGACCAACTTCTTGTCCTTGGATTTTTCTTATAAATTCGGTCTCCCTAAAAAAAGACACCCCCTTTTTAAGGATGCTTTTTGGGTTGGGGTCAGAGGAGGTAGATGGACCATATGTCAGGATTACAGTATGATCCAGCACGTAAAATTGTGTAACACAGAGAACTGAAAGGTAACGTATACCGGACCTTAGAAGGGCAAGACTAACATACCAAAGAATAGTCAGGAATAGCTGAGGTCAAGGGACACAGAAAGAGACACAATGATAAGGAGAAGCCAGGGGTCAGGGATGCCAGAGAACAGGGAAGTCAAAATCAATGCCAAAGTCAAATAACCAGAATAACCAGAATCAATAACGCGCTCTTGGACAACCACAAGGGAAACCACGGCAGGGCACTGAGCAAGAGGAGAACTGGGCCTAAATAACCCGCCTGTGGATCTGATTGGTTGTAATCGGCCTTTGACCCCAAAGACAGTTACCAGATTCCTATTTGCATGATTGCTGCTCAGCACAAACCCTCCTGTGTATTGATTGCTGCTCGGCACAACTTTTCCTGTCAGGACAGCAATGTTGCTCGGCACAACTTTTCCTGTCAGAACAGTAAATGCTATTAATCACATTTCCATGTGGATGAATACGTGACACCATCTGGATTAATATCTGATTCAGAGTCGCTGGTGTCATATTCACAGGTTGAGAATTTATCTGAGTCAATTTTCCTATTCTGCTTGGTTTTTCGGTATATATTACCTGTTTTAAAGTCATTTGTGTCCCTACTAAATTTAGAGTGTTTTCGTGTTTTTCTGTTCTGATTCAGATATTAATTCAGATAGTCCATCTACCTCCTCTGAGTGGCAAACAGTGGCTCCCAATTAACCTTTTTGAGGGCCTTCTCTGCATCCATGAAGAGTAGAAGAAAAACTCCAGCACTTAGCTTGAGTGGGTGTAAAATGAATGGGGTGGGGCAGCAGGTAGGCAGAGAAAGAAGTGGGAATGGAAAGAAGAAGTAGGAGTGGAAGAGAGTAGGTGAGGAATGTGGGTAAACCCCTTGGTTGGGACAACCTGTATTTGTGAGTTGGATGGTCACGTGGTGCACACTTGTGTAAACCATGATAGTAGCAACCAGTGTATTGTAGCAAGTTAGGGCGTCACCTCTCCAATAAAGTGTGTCAGGTAGCATGGTGTTTCATAGTGGCAGTTCTCTATCTTGGCCTGGTTTCAATGCCAACGAGCCTGCTAGTCTGGTCAGTGTTTGAATCTTGGCTCTCTGCACACAATGGGCTGTGTTTGGGGGTTAGGTTGGTGTGGCTAACCTTCTAATGAGAAGTTGGAGTATGGTTCCGTGTTGGAGGTATCTCTTTTGTAGTGTCCTGGGTTTTGGTCAGCAGAGAGAAAGTCCCGTCATCCAAAATACCCAGGAGATAAATCTGGGTATATGGAAATGGTTGAGTCCTCAAACTGGATGTTTTGTTTTTTTTATCTGGCCCTGTGGAGGATGTCGTCTTTGAACCTGTAGTGCTAGGTAGTAAATTATGTCCCTGGGGGGACTATCTGGTGGTCCTTTCAGGTGGAGAGCATGATGTGCCCTCACAAATTCAATTGAGCTCTGGGGGTCCCAGGCCAGCAGGTTTTATGCTGATGTGATGCATTGGGTTGGGGAGTCTTCAACTTCTGGCAGGCCATGGAGTCTTATATTATTACAGTGTCTGCGATTTTCCAGGTCCTCTACATATAGTGCCATACTGAGCATCTGCTGTGTCTGTGCCACCAAACCCTCTCTGGCGTACATCTGGGCTGCAATGATTATGGCCCATTCCTCCTCTATGCAGCCTATGCGGTCCATCAGGCCATGTAGTTCAGTGCTGTTGGCCAGTAGATCAGCCCATATGGAGGTTCTTAGTTCTGCCATGGGTCCTACAGGTCCGATTTGGTGGGGAGAGTACAAATCATATTTATCCAATCTCATGATTCCCTGGTTTCAGATACATTCTCTGATTGGGGTGAGGAGGTCTCAGAAGCCTCCGCTTCTGGAAAGCCATTGAGGCCAGGAGGTGGTGTTGTTAGGTCCTCTGGGATCACCACATACCGACGCAAGGATGAGGTAAGGTGTCCCTGTTTGGATGGTGGCGTCTTTGCTGACCCTGCTGGATGAAATGATTTCCCCATTTCATGGTGTCTGCTCGAGAAAAGCTCTTCTAGTCACGAGGCCCTCAAAGAGTAAAGTTCTCTGACCTTCTCTGTCCTCAGTCAGGTCATGCGCCCTAGAGTTCTATTCTGATTGTAAACTTTAATATGATGTAAAATAATCTATGAATATAAAACTATATAAACAGAATTGTATGCACCAAAAGTGATACCATATAGTTTGTGAATGATGAGCATGCTTAAATTACTCCATGGCCAAGAGACAACTAAACTAAAACATTCAGATTGGGAAGGGATCATTTTATTGATTTATTTTTTAGATGTACTTGCCAGAGCACTATAGTAAGTCTAGTCTAGAAAGGACAGAAGTGATTAGTAACACATGATAACTATTTAATATGGATCCTGTTACTTGTACTACTGTAATACATTGGGCTTGCAGACATCTCTGGATGTTGCCAACTAACCTTTACTAAAGCCTACTCTATCAAATAAAAGAAGTTTGCAATTAAAAATAAATTAGATTCAATTCTACACAACATGAAGTGTGTCATGTATGTTTTAATAATATGTTTTATAGTACCATGCAAGCTATTTTTATTTTATAGCTCATTAGCCCATTCTAATGTTATTCATTTAGGTGTAAATAGTTATTGGCAGGACTAAGTATGCATTTGATGAACATATTTTCATACCACGTTTAATATAAATAAGGACAAACATTATAGAATATAGTGTAGCAGATGTTTAGTTATTGTTTCATATGTTGCACTCATACTGTAACTCGTACGTGTAATTACACTTGTGCAAATAAGTGCCTTGGGTTAGAGCTGCAAATTGCACATATTGGCTAATATTAACTCGGCTTACTGTTTGAAGTGGGGTGGTCTGTATCTTGATAATATAGACTCTGCTGTAGCCTAAATATTACTATTAGTCATTAAAACCGGTGATTACACATCATCTGTGGTTGATTAAGCCAGTTGAATGCAAAACAGAATTCACAAACAGAGGGTTCAATACAATGAGGCAACATTAGAGCTCATCTGAGAACAGCATCTGTTGTATCTGTTGTAATCATTGTGCACTTAATCACTGTGCAATGTGAAGTACACTCATTATCTCTAATGGCTGTGGAAGGACTTGACTCAGGTACTGTTATTAAGTGTTGATATTGGGTATTAATAATGATATTTCCTTGTTTGTGTTAAGACCGTTAAAGGGACACTGTAGGCACCCAGACCACTTGAAGTGGTCTGGGTGCCAACTTCCATCACCCATAACCCTGCAAGTGTAATTATTGCAGTTTTTATAAAAAAAAAAAAAACTAAGGGGATTCCGGGTTCTCAGATGACTTTTGGTTGTCTAAACGATGCTGGACGTCCTCACTCTATGCATCGCCGGAATCTCCATAGGAAAGCATTGAATAATGCTTTCCTATGGGGAGATCCTAATGCGAGCGCATGCGCATTAGGTCTCCACCCTGGGGGACGTCGGTGGGGGAGAAGCGTGGGCAGAGCCTGACCCTGCGCCAAGGGACATCAGCGCTGGATTCAGGTAAGTGACTGAAGGGATTTTAACTCCTTCAGTGACGTCAGATGGGAGGCGGAATGGATGGGGGCACTCCTGGAATTTGCAGTGCCAGGAAAATGGGTTTATTTTCACGGCACTCGAGAATCCCTTTAAGTGATATAACTTTTATCATTAAAGTAATAATCACAGTAATATTAGATACTTTCAAATGCAGAGAGTCCAGCACACAGATTCCATCATACTGCAGACTTTTTATTGGAAAAAGTACATGACAACGTTTCTGCTGATACGGAGAGCCTTTTTCAAGTGACTTGTGTGCCTGGGCTCTTTCTGTATTTGGAAGTACTAAGATCATTTGCCATCCCCTGAGCCTGGAGCACCAGTGTATTATTTGGATAAATTGTCTCATGGGCACTGTGCAGTCAATACTGGACAGATAATTAGATAATATTAGATACAACAGGATGCTACTTAAAATGCATCTTCTTAAAGGAACTCTCAAAGCGCCATAAGCACTAACACTCACTACGTAGTTATAGAGTCAGAAGTGTGCTGGCATCTTCTATTGTAAGTAATCAAACCATTTTAGGATGTCTTAACATGTTACTTGGGGTCCATCAGCTGCTTTTTATGAAGAGCAGTAAGCTGTCTATCGGAGCTAAGATTGGCAGTGCTGGGTCTAGCTCATTGGCAGATGGCAATTACCTGATGATGTCAATCAATTAACCCTTAGCTAAGGGCTTAGCTAAGGAGATCTAACAGAAGATACTGTTTAGGAGCTTCTGGCTCTTTATAGGAAGAAGTAGAGGACTTCAGTTAAGTCAAGCATTCTAAAACAGTTTAATTAATTACAAGGCGGGGAGGCCAATGGCAATTCTGGTACCATAACCTCTGCAGAAGTCTTTAGTGGTTGTGGTGCTTGGAGTCTTCCTTTAAATAGGTGTTTTTAGGTCTGTGGGTAATTGCAAATAGACTAAACAAGCACCATGCAGAAAATGATATTGGCCATAAAGTTTGTTTTCAACAAATTTCACCAGACGTATGGAATTATACATAACTTTCAATATTTCTCCCTTTGGAGTTATCATTTCTTAGACATTTCTTCTTGAGAAAACATCCTATTATAATATTCAGACAGCTCTAAATACACAGAATACAACATTATGATCAACCCTTAATGTTTTGGTCACATATTACTCGAATCTGGAGAGGGCATCCTTCATATAATCCCATATGTCAGTAAGGGATATAAAACTACTATTCTGTTCATCCCACCAACTCATTATAGTGTGAGACCATGTCCTTTACTGATGCCTAATCCACTAATCAATCTCATCTCTCTTAAAAGGACAGACGGCTGAGCTAAGAATAGAACATATGTTAACATAGGTTAAAATGATGCCCAGTGCTATATTTCCTGCACAGTTTAATTTATTCATGCAAGGTCTATAAATTGCAAAGTAAAAAAAAAAAAAATCAATGAAATAAAGGACAGGGTCATAAAACATAAAGTGCAAAAAAAAAAGAATGTTAGTATGTCTGTGCTATCTGCTATGATTGTACATTATTAATATAAATGATTCCCATGTCTGCATGATAATGATATCCTCATTGTTCATTATATAATTCAAAACATCACGTACACAAGCACGGTAATGCACGTTACAGAAATATAATTATAGTGGAAGAGAATTCATTATAAGCGTATGATCTCAATCAACAAATACAAAGACAATCGCTCAGTGCATCATTTTTTTCCCCAATACCCAGGAAAACGACAGAACGAAACACTGCAGTAATGCATATTACAAGCCTATATTTCAGAGGCTGATTTTACAAATGAAGCAATTGTTTATATATGAAATATTCGAATAGCCCAGGTCATGCAATTCTTCCTCATCAGGTACCACAACAAGTTAGGATTATGTATTAACATCCACTTTCATGAATGCATTACTTCTGTGTTTTACCAAAGCATCTGTTTTATTTATAATACACAAGGCAAAGTTAAAGGGACACTATAGGCACCAGAACAACTGCAGCTTATTGAATTTGTTCTGGTGAGTAGAATCATTACCTTCAGGCTTTTTGCTGTAAACACTGTCTTTTCAGAGAAAATGCAGTGTTTACATTACAGCCTAGTGATAACTTCACTGGCCACTCCTCAGAGAGCTGTTAGAGATCCTTCCTGGGTCATGGCTGCCTACAATGCATCCAAACATTCACGTTAGTACTTCCCCTATACAATGAGCGTTACCTAGATCCACCAATTGTCACGTTTTGCCAACTTAAAGGGACACCATAGTCACCAAAACAACTTTAGCTGAATGATGCGGTTTGGGGAATATATCATGGCCCTGCAGTCTCACTGCTCACTTATCTGCCATTTAGGCATTGAATCAGTTTGTTTCTGTTTATGCAGTCATAACCCCTGGCTGTGATTCACAAAGCCTTATTTTCAGTTATATGTTAACTTCCTTGTTTGTAGGCTCCTTTACAGGAAGTTTTTAGGAAGGCTGTGCAAGTCACATGCAGGGGGGTGTAGCTTTAGCTGTATAAACAAAGTGACTTAACTCCTACATGACAGAGAACTGAGCGGTGAGGCATGCAGGCACAGCCAGTCCTGGAAGTGCAAAGCGCCCTGGCTTTCTGTAGCTAGAGGCAGATTGGCGGTCTGTGCAGTTCTACTCTCCGCCCCTTTTAGATTAGGTCCCACCCCCTCTCATTATGCCCCACCCTTTAGGTATGCAATGGACGGCAGAGCTGGAAGGCAAAAGTTATAAGCTCACAAGCTGTTTGAGGGCAACTTGGCATTGCCTAGCACAGAGCCTAATGAGATGGGTGGTGGCTAACATGAGGAGGCAGAGCATAGTGCTGCACACCATGCCTCTATCTACAGAGTGCTTTGTACCCCCAGGATCGGCTGTGGACTGCAGGGCCATGATCTATACACCAGAACTGCTTCATTCAGACAACATTGTTTTGATTCCTAACATATCCCTTTAGGTATGATACATTTCATGAAAACTAAGGTACTCCAAACAAATAAAAAGAGATTCAGACACAAATGTAGAAGCAGATTAGTTAAAGTTTAAATAAAATAAACTTTCTTGTGTTTAAGAAGCAGTTTAAATCATAACTTCAGACTGACAAAATCTTAAAAAGCAACTAGGTCACCCCAAAAGGTCCAAATATGAACATTTCATAAAGATAAAAAAGACTGTGTTATTTCACCAAATTTCCAATTCAGCCAAAATACATCATAAGACAAAATCACTAATGATGGCTGAGGTGATAAAGGCTTTGTCTGTCCTGCGGGATCTTCCATAAACATCAGCATTGTAGTCTCACGCATGCATAAGAGCACAATACTGATGTCGGCTCCAACCAGATGAAGCGATAGGAGCTGAATTGGACCAGCAGGAAGATGATGGCGGTGGCCATGAGGGACCGGCTCAGTTATGTTAAACTCACTTTTCCCTGAACCCCGTGGCCACCTCACTGCAAGTATCAACGTCATCACCTGGAGTCTTAGCAATATAGACAAAGATGCCAGAAGGTAACAGGACCACTTTTATCTTAAGCAGTTAATGTGCATTTATATATCTTTCTAAACTGAACATATCGTAATTTAAATGAGGAGTTAAAAAAAAAGTTATTCAGGTGCAATCCAAAATAGCATCTCATTTTTAGAAACAACACAAAATGGCTATATGTAAAATGTATGTAAGGAGGATAAAACCTCCAACCCAACACTCTTCATGCTTACTCAAGCTCACTCATGAACTCGCTACAGGGATTTGTATTTTAATGTTATTTTGAAGAATGCTAGGATGGCCTTTTCCCTTTTCTTGAAACAAACTGTTGTGGATTAATTCCATAAATAATATATTGTAGTGAGTCACATTTAGGTCAAATTAGTCAAGCTGTTACTGTAACTAAGTTAAAGAGTTTTTCCAGAGTAGCTATAACTGCCTACATTTTTCAGTCCTCTACAATAATACTACAAAACACAACACAATATAAAAATTGTAAAAATTAAACACTTTATATTTTAACATTGTGCTTATAATAATAAAAATAATATATATAGTCCTATAGACTGTAAGCTCGTTTGAGCAGGGTCCTCTTCAGCCTATCGTTCCTGTAAGTTTTCTTGTAATTGTCCTATTTTAGTTACATCCCCCTCTCATAATATTGTAAAGCGCTACGGAATCTGTTGGCGCTATATAAATGGCAATAATAATAATAATAATAATATATATATATATATATATATATATATATATATAAAAATATATATATATATAATAAACAATACACAAGATCCAGCGCACTCTCCTATATATATATATATATATATATATATACACATACACTCACACACAACTATTGCAACAACAACAAAATTACTTTATTTAATTAATAGTGTTGATTGTTAATTTCCCTCAATATATTTAGAATTTCCGTAAATTTCTGGAAGTTATAGAACAAATATTGGAGTGAAATATTGGAATATAAAGAGTAACCGATAGTTTTAAAGTTATAAGTCGTAATAGCAGTCACAGAAGCCAAAATTGCTAATTATAAGTATATATTTGTAGAAATAAGACCCTCCAATATATTTAACTAAGAACATTTTTAAAATTTTCATTGAACACATGTATCACAATCCTAAATCAAACCTGCTGAGAAGTTATAGGGTCAAATGTCCGACATGTCACTTTCAATTTCCATCCCCCTTTTGGGGCAAAACAGAAGTCTTCAAAAACTAAACTTTACCCCCATCATTGGTCGGGGCAACAGACAACGATGGGGGTAAGGCCTTTTACTTGTCTATTTTATCACCAATGTCTGACAAATTTAGCAGTAAATGATGTTTTTTAACATACATACTGTATTGATCCTTAAAAGTGAATTTCACAGTCCTTATGTGTCATGTTGACTTGAATTATTTCAGATTTGTATTCTACTGCATACCCTGAGAACAGCAATGTCCAACTTTTTTACCTTTGAAGGTTTTTGTCAAACTTATAAGAATTAAATTGGTGAAAATAGGCTTTAATTTTGACAATCCGGGGCAGCCCAGGAGGTCTCTTACAGCACTGCCTCACTTGTGAGGAGTCCAGAAATTGGTGGATCCCACTGATATCAGTGAGATCAGCTATTTAATGTCACTTGAACCAACAATGTACAGTACATCATTGGTCATTAATTACTTAACCCCCTTAAGGACACATGACATGTGTGACATGTCATGATTCCCTTTTATTCCAGAAGTTTGGTCCTTAAGGGGTAAATGACCAAGATCTACATTGTACATCAGTGATCACTAAGGGATTAAGGATGAGGGTACATAAGATAAAAACTGAAACACTTGGTATGATTAAAAAAAAAAAAAAAAAAAACTAATAAATGCAACAAATTGTTTTAAATCTAATATACAAATCATCACACATTCAGAGGCTTTCAATTCGATGGATAGACACATTGGACCGTTTGTAATGTGAAACATACCTGAGCAGATTCATGGACTGGAGAAAAGTCAATCTGAACTGTTATCGTCAAATGTTACTAAACAGAAACAAACAGAATCAGATTTGCTGCCAGCAGACTTTGCTATTTTTAAAGAGCTTCTGACCTTCAGGTTTGTAATTAATTAGTATCTGAAGATTGCTGTTTATTTCTATGTTACTTAGAACTGACTGCCCATGACCACAGATGAGAGAATATGCATGAGAGGAAATTCTAGTCAAGGACCTACAAGCAGGAGCCTTTTATTCATGGAAAATTAGTTTTCTTTATCAATGTATTTATCTAAAAGAGTATTTTAGTTTAGAGCGCACACATACACCTTTCTAAATTTTCTTCATAAGGATCTTTCATATTTTTTATGCAAAATCATTTTTAGAGAGTGTTTTTTTTTTGTTGTTTTCATTTTTACTTATATAACTTTTATTGTGTAAATGTATGCAGTATTCAAGTTAATAGGTCTTGCTTCCAAGTTGTTACATTTAGAATGGCTACTTCAGCAGGAAAAAAATGACGGGTAGCTGAGGTGAGCCTGGGGTAAGACGAATTATGTTAATATGCTATTTGTGTCAGATAAGTCCTTCAGAAAGTAATAAAGACCCTAGATTTACACAGGTATCACCTGAAAATGAGTCACATTGTCATTCAATTTATTCATCTATTGAGCTACCTGTATATAATATCATGAAACATACATATATGCATGTCATTATATCACCATTAGGAAATTTAGATCCAGTCCATGTATTTTGGGTCACCATGGCACCTTGACAATAAGTCCCATATTCATTCCATAAGTTTAGTTTGTGCTGCATGAGCATATATTAACTAAAAGATTGGAGATGATGGGCTATACAGAGTCACCATGCACTTACTCTTTACTTTTTTCTTTTCTTGACTGTTATAAATTGGACTGGTGTTGGATATATCCTTTCATGCTTGGCAAGTATTGCCGTTACTTTTCTGCTGCATTTGAGGTTTAGGAAGGAGACCTCGGAGATTTTCACCCAAATTTCGAGTGGAGTGTTAGCCCTACCAGTTGTTTTGTTTTTGATAAGTATTGCCTGTCTGAAGTCCCTGATTTGCCAAATTTCCTTAGTACGACTAGCAAAAATCCAGACATCATTTATAAAATGTACTAATCTCTGAATTTAATAAAAGATCTACCCAATGGATGTGAATGTACACCAAATTATAGCTCCTCCATGTATTATATATATATATATATATATATATATATATATTGTATCAACATTAGTAATGCCCTTATAATCACAATTAATTACTGAGTTTAGCAACTGTACAGCATATATAGGTTTATCTTTAAACAAATCTGTATAATTATCTGTATAGAATAATCTATAATAATAATCTGTATAGAAAAAATAGATATATTTTGTATAGAAAAAAATTAGTATAGTATAGAAAAATGATATATTTTAATAAAATAAATGATGCAGCATCCAGTTGAAAAGAACCCTCACTACTGTATTCCAAATGAAATATAAGATATGAAAAATAAAATATAAGAAAAATAGGATAAATCAAAGTTTTTTAAAACAATTTATTTTTCTCTTGTGTCTATCAAATTCAGTCTTTTCTACCTTAGATCAAAAAGCTTTTACCCAGGGGAGGGCTGGCAGCCTTAGGCCTGGGGGGCAAAACCAGTCAAGTGGCCCATTGCGCCACCAAATCAGTTCACCATCCATGCCCACCTTTTCCTGGTTTTATAACGGATATTGATGTTATGCTAATCAGTAGCTCTTTGCCATACCCACTCCTTCACGGCTCTGACTTTCAATGTTGTCAGAGCACAGGCTGAGAATCTCTGAGCCTGTGCTCTGACTCACTAACTGAGCGCTGGAACCACGAGGGAGAGGATATGATCTGACTGCACCTACTGCTGGTGCACACCAGTGGACCACCAGCGAATCGTTTAAATTAAATATGCTGGTGTACCCAACTTGTGAGCTGTGTTGGCCGCCGGGTGCCTCTGTTGTCATGGCACCCTGCGTGACCGCACAGCTTGCCCACCCCAACGGCTGGCCCTGCTGACACACACTGACGTTACTACTTAGACATCCCTCAATATTAATACAGACATCAGAGTAAACACCAATAAACTGTGGAAACAGAGCTGATCCCCCCCAAATTTATAAAGGTTTGCTTAGAGGATTTATTGTAAGATTAAATCATGCCTCCTCCTCTCTCCCCCATGCACTGCTCTGTAGACTGGGAGGAAGTGAAGAGTAATCACAGTCTCCCAGCACAACGCCACCTGTGGCTGCATGGGGAAAAGCTGTTTAATGTAATACTTGCAGGACGGCCAGCTGCCGCAGAACCTCTTTGTTTCCGTCTCTGCAAAGGGCTCCAGGCACTGCTTGTTGTGAGTGTGAGCCACTGTAAATTAGGGGCAGAGGGCAGAGGGCACTTGCACTGCGGTCAGGACGGGTCTGGGCAGGAGGAGAGTGCAGTGCAATCAGTGAACTCCCCTCCTGTGGGTCACCAGTAGACTGGTGCACCTGCCCAGGATCAGAGCCGGTGCAAGGATTTTTTCCGCCCTAGACAAAATATAAATTTGCCGCCCCCCCATGTGACATCACAATGCCCCACCCATATGATCTGCCATATGAACTAACGCCAGTGCTGCACACAGTGTGTGTTTACATTAAAAAGCCTGCAGGGACCAGCTATAGACACCACAACCACTTCATTAAGCTTTAGTGTCCCTTTAATGTGAGGTAAATTATAGATTAGTGTCACTAATAATATACTAGATTGCCTACTTACAATTAGATGAGGATGATGATGAGCTGCAGTTTGGCTCCACTGGTCTGGTGTAGAACAGGATCTCTGGAGGCTGTTTGCAACTGTGGTCAAAAAATTCAATGTTCTGGGAGAATTAGAAGCAGCTCCATTTTTTGAGGGGCCTCTTACACAGCTCAAGGTCTGGGCCCCAGGGCCTGACGGTGGGTATGCCCATAAGGCCCACTCATAAGTCCACTTATATGTTCCACCCACCCATGAGTTCGCTCACAGGGAGTGGAGTGTGTAAGGGATGTGTTATGAGTTATTGTAGAGGATCTAATATGTGTGCTTATGGTATGTAGTTTATAGGGATACCAGTTTGTGCAGGTGATGCAGTGTGTTTGTGTGTAGTGGAAGCAGTGTGTATTTGTGTAAAAGGGATGTATTATGTGTTTCTGGTTGTGTGTAAGGGATGCATTGTGTGAATCTGTGTTTGTATGCATAAGGGATGCAAGGTGTGTGTCTGTATGTGTGTGCATTGAGTGTAAGAGATGCATTGTGTTTCTGTGTGTATGTAAGAAAAGCAGTGTGTGTTTGCATTGTCTGTTTCTGTGTATGTGTGCAAAGGATGCATTGTCTTTGTGTGGGGGTTGCATTGTGTGTGTGTGTGTAATGGATGCATTGTGTGTTTCTCGGTGTGTAAGGGAAGCATGTTGTGTTTCTGTGTATGTATAGGGATGCATTGTGTGTTTCTGTGTATGTATAGGGATGCATTGTGTGTGTGTGTGCGCATAGTGTGAAAGAGCTCCCTGTCTTGCCCCCTGTCCTATAGAGCTGTCCCTGCTGTCCCTTATGTCCCTTAGAGCTTCTTAACCCTCCTACTTCTTCTTACTCCCCATTCTTCTTCTTACCCCCTCTTCTTCTTCTTCTTACACCCCCCTTCTTCTTACCCCCTTCTTTTTCTTACCCCCTTCTTCTTCTTACTCCCCCTTCTTCTTCTTCTTATCTCCCCTCCTTCTTATTCCCCCTCTCCCTCTTCTTACTCCCCCTCCCCTTCCCCCCTCTTTTTTCTTATCTCCCCTCCTTCTTATTCCCCCTCTCCCTCTTCTTACCCCCCTCCCCTTCCCCCTCTTTTTCTTATCTCCCCTCCTTCTTACTCTCCCCTCTTCTTACTCCCCTTCCCCCTCTTCTTCTTACTCCCCCTCCCCCTCTTCTTCTTACTTCCCCTTCTTCTTCTTACCCCCCTCTTTTTCTTATCTCCCCTCCTTCTTATTCCCCCTCTTCTTACTCACCCCCTTCTTTTTCTTATCTCCCCTCCTTCTTACTCCCCCTTCCCCCTCTTCTTATTCGCCCTCCCCCCTCATCTTCCCCCCTTTTTCTTATCTCCCCTCCTTCTTACTGCCCCCTCTACTTACTCCCCCCTCCCCCTCTCCCTACTCCCCCGCCCTCTCTTCTTCTTACTCCCCCTCCCTCTCTTCTTCTTACTCCCCCTCCCTCTCTTCTTACCCCCCTCCCCTCTTACTCCCCCTCCCCTCTTCTTACTCCCCCTCCCCTCTTCTTACTCCCCCTCCCTCTCCTTACTCCCCCTCCTACTTCTTACTCTCCCCCCTCCCCTCCTCTTACTCCCCCCTCCCCTCTTACTCCCCCTCACTCTCCCCCTCTTCTTACTCTCCCCCTCCCCTCCTCTTACTCTCCACCCTCCCCTCCTCTTACTCCCCCCTCCCCTCTTACTCCCCCTCACTCTCCCCCTCTTCTTACTCCCCCCTCCCCTCTTCTTACTCCCCCCTCTTCTTATTCCCCCACCTCCCCTCTTACTCCCCCTCCCCTCTTCTTACTACCCCTCCCCTCTTCTTACTCCCCACCTCGCCTCTAACTCCCCCCCTCCCCTCTTGCTCTCCCCCTCCGCTCTTCTTACTCCCCACCCCTTCTTCTTACCCCCCCTCCCCTCTTCTTACTTCCCCTCCCTCTCCTCTTCTTACTCCCCCTCCCTCTCCTTACTCCCCCTCCCTCTCCCCCTCTTCTTACTCTCCCCCTCCCCTCCTCTTACTCTTCCCCTCCTCTTACTCTCCACCCTCCCCTCCTCTTACTCCCCCCTCCCCTCTTACTCCCCCTCACTCTCCCCCTCTTCTTACTCTCCCCCCTCCCCTCTTCTTACTCCCCCCTCTTCTTATTCCCCCACCTCCCCTCTTACTCCCCCCTCCCCTCTTCTTACTCCCCCTCCCCTCTTCTTACTCCCCACCTCCCCTCTAACTCCCCCCTCCCCTCTTGCTCTCCCCCTCCACTCTTCTTACTCCCCACCCCTTCTTCTTACTCCCCCTCCCCTCTTCTTACTTCCCCTCCCTCTCCTCTTCTTACTCCCCCTCCCTCTCCTTACTCCCCCTCCCTCTCCCCCTCTTCTTATTCTCCCCCTCCCCTCCTCTTACTCTCCCCCTCCCCTCCTCTTACTCTCCCCCTCCCCTCCTCTTACCCCCCTCCCCTCTTACTCCCCCTCTTCTTACTCTCCCCCCTCCCCTCTTCTTATTCCCCCTCCCCTCTTACTCCCCCACCTCCCCTCTTACTCCCCCCTCCCCTCTTCTTATTTCCCCCTCCCCTCTTCTTATTTCCCCCCTCCCCTCTTCTTATTTCTCCCCTCTTCTTATTCACCCCCTCCCCTCTTCTTATCCCCCCTCTGCCGTCTTCTTAATCCCCCCTCTCCCCTCTTCTTATTCCCCCCTTCCCTTATTCCCCCCTCCCCTCTTCTTATTCCCCCCTCCCCTCTTCTTATTCCCCCCTCTCCCCTCTTCTTATCCCCCCTCTCCCCTCTTCTTATCCCCCCTCTCCCCTCTTCTTATCCCCCCTCTACCCTCTTCTTATTCCCCCCTCTCCCCTCTTCTTATCCCCCTCTCCCCTCTTCTTATTCCCCCCTCTCCCCTCTTCTTATTCCCCCCTCTCCCCTCTTCTTATTCCCCCCTCTCCCCTCTTCTTATCCCCCCTCTCCCCTCTTCTTATTCCCCCCCTCCCCTCTTCTTATTCACCCCCTCTCCCCTCTTCTTATCCCCCCTCTCCCCTCTTCTTATTCCCCCCCTCCCCTCTTCTTATCCCCCGTCTCCCCTCTTCTTATCCCCCCATCTCCCCTCTTCTTATCCCCCCTCTCCCCTCTTCGTATCCCCCCTCTCCCCTCTTCTTATTCCCCCCACCCTCTCCCCTCTTCTTATTCCCCCCTCCCCTCTTCTTATTCCCCCCTCCCCTCTTCTTATTTCCCCCCCTCTTCTTATTCCCCCCTCCCCTCTTACTCCCCCCTCCCCTCTTCGTATTCTCCCCTCCCCTCTTACTCCCCCCTCGCCTCTTCTTATTCCCCCCTCCCCTCTTACTCCCCCCTCCCTCTCTTCTTATTCCCCCCTCTTACTCCCCCCTCTTCTTATTCCCCCCCTCCCCTCTTCTTATTACCCCCCCTCTTAGTATCCCCCCTCTTCTTATCCCCCCTCCTGTCTTCTTATTCCCCCCTCTCCCATCTTCTTATTCCCCCATCCCCTTATTCCCCCTCCCCTCTTCTTATTCCCCCCTCCCCTCTTCTTATTCCCCCCTCTCCCCTCTTCTTATTCCCCCCTCTTCTTATTCCCCCCCTCTCCCCTCTTCTTATCCCCCCCTCTCCCCTCTTCTTATCCCCCCTCTCCTCTTCTTATCCCCCCTCCTCTTCTTATTCCCCCCCTCTCCCCTCTTCTTATCCCCCCCTCTCCCCTCTTCTTATCCCCCCCTCCTCTTCTTATCCCCCCTCTCCTCTTCTTATCCCCCCCTCCTCTTCTTATTCCCCCCCTCCCCTCTTCTTATTCCCCCCCCTCCCCTCTTCTTACCCCCTCCCCTGTAGCGTGGCCGAGCTGCTTTCCGGTCCGCGGTCCCGGCCGGAGTGATGGGAAGGTGCACGCTCAGTGTGCACTTCCTGTCAGTCCGGCCGGTTACAGGAAACAGAAACTCCGCGTGGAACAGGAGTTTCTGTTTCCTGTAACCGGCCGGACTGACAGGAAGTGCACACTCAGTGTGCACCTTCCCATCACTCCGGCCGGGACCGCAGACCGGAGATTGGCTCGGCCACGCTACAGGGGAGGGGAGGGATGGGAGAAGCTGCTGCAGCCGTCTGAGCGCTCTGCTCAGGCGGCTGCAGCATTTAAAGGGCCGGCCCACCGCGGCCGGTCCTAAAAGAATTTCGGGCGGCCTGGGGGGCAATTGCCTCCCTGCCCCCCGGCCCAGCCCGCCCCTGCTTTTACCCCACATATTAAACATTACATTCTTGAATATTGTGTTTAAAATCTGTTAAAATCACCTCTTCGAATAGACAACTGTACATCTTTATTGCCCTTACTGTAATATACATTTTCCTTTGCCTTATGCTAACTCTCCTTTCACAAGGTCACGAATAGATTTCCAGACATTGTTTTTTACTGGTTTCCGAATTATTTGTACAAAGTTACCATAAAATATTTGCATACCTTATACTTATTATAGCTTTGCTGAGCCCTGATTATAATGCAATACGACTGGTGGGTTGGAGAAAGAGAACTTGCTAGCTTAGGAGGTTGAGTATCCAGTCTGATGAGGGTACAAAGCTTGGAAAATCCAAGACTCTATTAGTAAAACATATTAAGTAGATGAAACAGTCCTGTCTGAGAGATGGAACATAGCATAGCTAATGGGAAATAAATAGGATGGAGAGATTGCATTCCTAGTTATCTGTGTATAGTTTGCCAGTCTAAGCTGACTCAGCGTTTTTTCCCGGTCTTTGGCATGTTTATTATGCAGATCATCACATCACGTTGGAAGTTTGCTATTTTTGCTATTTTTACACACAAAATAAATTCAACAAACACTCACAATACACAGAAACCCAGAAGAACGTCTGTAGAGAGAAACTGTATGAACTTCTCGGATTTCAAATGTTATTTTCCTAAAATCATTTAAATTATTATAAACTGGGAAGTATTTGTTAATTTTGACTTCCATATTTTTTTGCTGAAATAGTAACAATATTATAAAATCAGCACAGCTTTTTGTTAATATCGACCGGTATCCTCGGTGCTGTTCTCTTATCAGAATAAGTGTTTACTCTGCTTATTGAATAGCAATTCTTCCATTGAAGTCTATTAGTAAGCCGAGTAAGATAGTCCATCCCCCTGTGTTTTGGGGCTACATTGTTTTATGCAAATGTTACATTCAATAAAGCTAACTTAGATTAACTTTGCTGTTGGGTAGAATCCTTGTATTAATACAATTTGTGTTAATGAGATGTAAATGAAATGTTATAGAATCATTAAAATGCCCCCCTTATTATTCTCCAACCTAACCAAACACCTGAATTATTACATCAATTAACCTTTTGACTACGTTTGATTGATTACAGTGGGCCTGTTCTAAGTTTGGGATAAAAATGCAGATCTATTAGAAAAACAGTGACCACATTTGTATATTTCATAATGTTTAACCACTAAAATTGCAATCATCTTTACTTAAGTGATATTTCACACAAGCCCATATGTCCTTTTTTATAATTCTATAGAATCATTTCCTTAATATTTGCATATGGCTTTTTTTTCTATCTTTTTAAATACTTTAAACTATTTCTCAAGGGGTGACCTAGCGCACCAAGAGGTTAGTTACATGTTCAGAGTGATCAAAGTGACCCACTTAATGTACAGCTATTGTGAGAGCAGAGTAAATTTTGCGCACAAGAAAAAATACGTGTGAATACTCGCAGAAGTGATTTATAAACCTATCTAGGTTTGAAATGTCTGTAAAAAACACAATAGCTATGTTGTGTTCTTTTTGCTTTTCCTGTTGGTCGTACATGGCCCAGAATCAAAGAGTTGAAAATAGGGATCAAATACCTTTCTACAATCATTCCCATAGATGATCATCACATTGAACGTTAAAGTCAGCCATGCTACTGTTATGTGTGGCTAGTATATCAGTTCAGAGTTTTTAACTAATTAAGAGTGAATTTACATGTGGCTACTGCTTCAACAGTCCATCAACCAGGGATTTCTGTATTTATTTCTATTACTTTTTCATTACCTTCTTTATCATTTGTGAAGTGTTTGGATTTACCTATGTGTGCAGACCACCGTGTTTTTTTTCTGGTTATATTTTTTTAATATTCGGGAAGAGTCCAGCACTGACAAGTTAATTCTTAATCCTATTAGTCCTGATTCAGCCTCTCAGTTAAATGTATTATTTTTGGAGTTGCAGCAAGCCTTTTTTGAGTAAGGGATCCCACCTCACCAAATTCATGTCTCAGTTCACTATCAGTTTACTATCAGGGATTTCTGATGTTCAATGTCATCCATGTGACAATTTTGATGCAGGACACTACCCTCCATCCTGTCTCTATAGGCTTACTGATTCAAATATTCCACATTTTTAAGTCCAGCCACACTGAGGGCTAGTAATATGAATCTGTCTTCCAATTTTGATTTGGATATTTAGATTCAGTCCCTGTATTTTGGTCACCATGGTACCTTGACAATAAGTCCCATATTCATTCCATAACTTTAGTTTGTGTTGTATGAGCATATATTAACTAAAAGATGGAGTTGATGGGCTATACAGAGACACCATGACCTTACTGTCTACTTTTCTCTTTTCTTGACTGTTATAAATTGGACTGGTGTTGGATAAGTATTGCCTGTCTAAAGTCCCTCTTGACTAGTGTCTCTGACTGCCTCTCTGCTATTTCTAACTGGATGGCTGCCCACTTCCTTAAACTAAAGTTGACCAAAACTGAAATTCTGGTCTTTCCTCCCTCAAGTGTTGTTACTCCTGTGTCTGTCTCCCTCCAAGTCAACGGTGCTCCCATCAGCTCCACCATGCAGGCTCACTGCCTAGGTGTTCTCTTTGACTCTGACCTCTCCTTCAAGTGTCATGTTCAGTCTATCGCCAAATCCTGTCGTTTCCATCTCAAAAACGCGCATCCGACCCTACTTAACGCCAGATGCGACTAAGGTGCTAGTCCATTCCACTGTCCTTTCTCACCTTGACTACTGTGCTCCCATCTTGCACTGTAACAGTCCATAATGAATGCACCTCCCATGCCTCACCCTTCTGTCAGTCCCTACATTGACTTCATGTAAGATATAGGGCTCAATTTAAAATTCTGGCTCTTGCTTTCAAATCTCTACATAATGCTGCTCACACCTATCTATCCTCCATAATACACAAGTATGTCCCGTCTTGGCCCTTATGATCTGCTGAAGACTTACGTCTATTTTCTGTCCGTACTCCCACCTCTGATTTCTTGAGGGCTGCACCGTTCCTGTGGAACTCGCTCCCCTCCTCCGTTAGATGCTCACCCAGTCTCCACTCCTTCATAAAATCGTTAAAAACCCACTTCTCCATAAAAGCGTATTAATTAAACTGTTAATAGCTCCCAACTGATTCCTCTTCTGCAACTGTCACTAGTCTAATACTATCCTTACCTTTTGTGTCATTTTACCCCACTCCCTCTAGCATGTAAGCTCATTGAGCAGGGCCCTCAACCCCTCTGTTCCTGTGTGTCCAACTTGTATGTTTACAACTACATGTCTGTTCGTCCACCCATTGTAAAGCGCTGTGGAATTTGATGGCGCTATATAAATAATAATAATAATAATAATAAATTCCCTGAATTGCCAAATTTCCTTAGTATGACTAGCAAAAATCCAGACATCATTTATAAAATGTACTAATCTCTGAATTTTATAAAAGAGCTACCCAATGGATATGAATGTACACCGAAATATAGCTCCTCCATGTATTATTTGTAATCCAGAACCAAAAGTTGGAAATACACAGAATGACAGAAATCGTGTTTTTATACATTTCCTGGTAGTCAGTTTCAAAATATATCTATAACTCCTTAAGGAATATGCTGGCATTTTACTTCTGAAGCTGTGTCCTTAAACAAATATAATTCAACCTTCCAATTTATACATAGAATCACATACAGAAAGAAACATTAATTTGCAGCATTTTGTTAGCTAGGGAGAAAAGGGTTAGCTCCATAGAATAGTGTACAAGCACATATAAAAAAAAAAAGATCAAATTGATGGAAATAGTGCTAAATCAGTTATTATAACTATTATTACTAATATTATTAATTTTGGTATTTATATAGCACCAGCTTATTCCACAGTGCTTTACAATAAATTAAATACATTTACTGCTTGCTCAATCATGATTAACCCTTACACCCCTATGTTAAGTAAGCTACTTTTTCTGGTTCACTCAGTTTCTCCATTATTTTGGGGTACTTTCAAGGCACAAATAGGTCCTGGGGAACTGCCCCGCATTTAGAAATCTACCCAACAGTTGAAACCTACTGTACAGATTTCAATGTGGGAAGGAACCGAACACTAGGACTATGAACAGAGAACTTCAACGGCACTCTATGCAACTTGAGGGGGCAGGCTGTCAGTCAGCTTGGCCAATCTCGTTAGGGGTAGACCTGACCTTTTCATGAATGGATCCACCCCCTCTCAGACAGATCCTCCCCTTTTGCAGGCAGACCATCTCCTCTGGTTACCCTGCCCTCTTGCCTGCTGATCTTGGAAGGTGTCATGACATGAAGGGGTGCTGCCCTGCAACAGCACTGTCCCTTTAAGTGTGGGAACCAACTTAGCAGAGAAATAATTCTAGGACACGATAAATGGAGTAATAAAGAAAATGTATTAAGGCAAACCAAAAGGATATAGATATATATAATATATACAAAACAAAATATGACAATGCCACAAATATATACAATAACCCAATATATACAATAGAGCAGGCAGAGTCCACGATAGTCCTAGGCAAAGGTAAAGGCTTAGTCAGGTTAGTGCAGCCACCAAGTACAAAATGAACATCAAGGGGCAAAGTCCTAAGCAGGTCACACAGAAATAATGCAGCAAGGTCAGAATCACTGGAGAAGGAGTCTAGACAGGAACACTGCAGGCGAACACTGGAACAGGAGGCACAGGACACAGGACCATAAGGACATCGGAACACCAGATCAGGAAACACAAGATACTCAGGATACTCAGGAAACAAGACACAGGAGCCAGGAGCACGGGAGCCAGGAAACAGCAGGTACAGGGTCAAGGATAGAGGATAATGATCTGACAGGGAGTGAGGGGAGAAACCAGAATATATAGGTGCTAAACAAGGGCCAGGTGTAGTGCCTAACGAAAGGAAATGAGAACAGTGCCAAACAGAAAGAGTGGTGAGTGCGAGTACTGCACGAGGGCATGTCGACTAAGGAGTGTCGTGACAGTACCCCCCCCCTTAAGGAGCGACTCCCGGCGCTCCAAAACCCAAAGATCCCCCACGGGTGACAGAAGGAAATCAGGGCCACCCAACCAGTAGAGGAAAACAAGGAGGAGGCTTAGGAGGAATGAGAGGTGGACAATCCCATGGGAGAAACCAACGAGGCAGAATAGAAACATACAAAAGCAAGGACTGTAGAGTAACATTTAGCAATAGAAGGGCAGACACAGAAACAGAAGGTAAAGGCACATAAGATAAGAAACACTCCATACCAGTGACCGACAAATGTGTTAACCCACTAGATCTGGGACTATTGCTAGTAACAGGTTCATCACTCAGAAGTCCTGGGTCTGACTTGGTTTCTGGCTTGTGGGATCCTCGGAACAAAGACTGCGATGCAACTTCAGTCAAAGGGAGAACAGTCTCTGCATAATCTTGGGTAGGTACCACTGGAACCAAACAAGGAGAATCCCCTAAATTAATAGGTACAGGATCAAGAACATTCTGCGAGCCTTCCTCCACAGACCGCAGATATGCATCAAGGAACGGTTCCCCAAATTTCTCCGAGCACGGGGCTAACCGAAGCAGAGACGACTCTCTCTCAAATTGACATTTTTCTGTAGCGGCTAGAGATACCTGGTTAATGAAATCATTCTCTTCTTCCCTTGTGAACTCAGCTTGAGGTAGTTCTTTATTTGTCGTAGATAGACTTTCAACTGAAGGCAAGTCTTCATTTAATACTTGCTGGAGTTTAGGTGGAGTGATAGACATCATGGTAACTGAAATGTCATAGAAGGAGCTTCCTTCATCATGGGAACAGGTACCTCCTTGTTCGGTTTCACTCCCTTCCTTTGGCGTTTGGTTAAGCGGCTGATTAGAATAATCTTCGGTGCTTGGTTCAGGTACAAGCTTGGTAGTTGGGGTTTCCTCTTGCAGCAGAGAAATTGTTCTACCAGAGCATGTAACTTGAAGAACTGTAGAGTCTTCTTCAGGCTGTGGGTTTAGAACAAGCCTGGTCTCATTTAGATTCTTCTCTTGGGCTTGATCCATCACGGGTTTGTCACGTTGCACCCAGTCTGAGTCTTTGTCTTCTATTTGAAGATAACTGTCTTTTTTACTTGGCGACAACTCATTTTCCACAGTTGCGGTTGTGAGAGGGGTGCCAATCTTCAAACCCCCAGAGGTAGAAGGGTTAAAATTGGAATCATCAAGCCTCCCCACATCAAAGTCATGAGCTGCCTTTGGCACAATAGCCTCTTCTTCCACTGGTTGTTCTGAAGTTTTCACCTTTGGTTCTTCAGCCTTCTCAGCCAGTGTCTTGAAAGAAGTAGGTCGTTTACCACGTCTCCTACGTGGTGACTTTTTGACAGGAGATTCACCTTCAACGAGATTGATCCCCAATTTCAATGGTCCAACCTTGTCGTCACTTGCATCACCCGGAGCACATTTTATAGGTGACTCTTCTAGTTCGGATGCATTGTCCTTTGTGGGACAGGCCTTCAGATCAGATCCCGTTACCTGGTTAAGGTCACTGGTGGTCTCCTCAATTGGCACGGTGAGGTAGGAATTCGTATCTCTAGTTGCAGACTCAGGGGAGTCTGTTTCTGCTTCGTGGTTGGGCAGAGTTTGCTTGAGACTTTCTCTGACCAGACTTGTACCCTCTTGAACGGTGTTGAGATCGTTCATCTTGGTAGCCGGTAGCTTCACCTTGGGAATAGGCGAGTGGATCTTGCAGAAAAGAGACGGTAATATATGGGTACTATGGGTCTCTGGTACTGAGACAACATTAGGAAACTGCGTACTGGTACTACCTTCCCAGTCAGACTGCTCGTCCTCTAAAGCTGCTATGCAACGAGCACCCAGTTCATCAAAGACTTGGTCCATGAGGGGATCGCCAGTGCTGTATAACCCCTCAACATCTTCGTCTTTTGTTTGGGCAGGAAGGCATTCAGCTTTAATTTCCAGAGGGACTTCGGTTTTGCAGTCGGGAGGACCAACAAGCCATTTTCCCAAGTCAGAGTCAGGAGGATTCGTTATGCTATGTACATCAGAAAAGGGAATACCATCATTATTATCAGGCATAAAGACAGTCATTCTTTCTTGTACAAGATCAATAATAAATTGCACTTCAGGTAACAAGATTATTGTGCATTACTCTCACTTGTCTCTGCAAATATGATAAAGATTTTTTATGTGATATCTCTTTAAGAGACATACGGATAAGTGTATACACCCTACTTATCACAGGAGGCTCTCTCAACCATATATCGCAATTAGGTAACTGAAAAAGCAATGAATCACATATGTTTTTGTGAAAAGTTTGAAGTTCATAGATAAATCCACATAATACAGATTTCTGGATTTGACAGGAGACATCTATAATAGATAAGCATAAATTAGAGGCCTTTCCAATCTGCCGCTGAATTTTTCCTAACTGATTACAACAAGTCTCAATGAGAGCACACTCTTGCTGTGAATCAGCGTGAATACCAACAAGGTTCTTCATTGTGATCCTAGACATTATACTCTGCCGGTTCCAAGTGGTCAGATCATTCTGTCATGACATGAAGGGGTGCTGCCCTGCAACAGCACTGTCCCTTTAAGTGTGGGAACCAACTTAGCAGAGAAATAATTCTAGGACACGATAAATGGAGTAATAAAGAAAATGTATTAAGGCAAACCAAAAGGATATAGATATATATAATATATACAAAACAAAATATGACAATGCCACAAATATATAAATATATACAATAACCCAATATATACAATAGAGCAGGCAGAGTCCACGATAGTCCTAGGCAAAGGTAAAGGCTTAGTCAGGTTAGTGCAGCCACCAAGTACAAAATGAACATCAAGGGGCAAAGTCCTAAGCAGGTCACACAGAAATAATGCAGCAAGGTCAGAATCACTGGAGAAGGAGTCTAGACAGGAACACTGCAGGCGAACACTGGAACAGGAGGCACAGGACACAGGACACAGGACCATAAGGACATCGGAACACCAGATCAGGAAACACAAGATACTCAGGATACTCAGGATACTCCGGAAACAAGACACAGGAGCCAGGAGCACGGGAGCCAGGAAACAGCAGGTACAGGGTCAAGGATAGAGAATAGAGGATAATGATCTGACAGGGAGTGAGGGGAGAAACCAGAATATATAGGTGCTAAACAAGGGCCAGGTGTAGTGCCTAACGAAAGGAAATGAGAACAGTGCCAAACAGAAAGAGTGGTGAGTGCGAGTACTGCACGAGGGCATGTCGACTAAGGAGTGTCGTGACAGAAGGTGAGTAAGGAAGATTGTCAAGTATGTAGTTTGTTTCATTTTAATTATCAAGCCTAACCTTCCGGCTGGTGTACAGCCTTTGGGTGCTGAATATTGGCTGGAATCCTTCATTCATAGTTACCAGTATCCAAATATTGACATCCATTTTGACCAGCTCCTCTCTTGGCAGGGTGATTATTCCTGCTGGGTACCTGATGAGTAGTAAGGCATATGCGTTGATGGCATGGATCTTGTTCTTGCCATAGAGCTGGGACTTCAGTTCCTTCTGATTCTCTGGAGTTACGTGCCTGTTGCTCTCCTTCCCTCTTCCCCATAGTTGCCATGTGCTTGTGGTACCCCCAGATACTTGTAGCTGTTCTCTACATTTCCTATTTGACCTTCTGGTACTTAAACTCCTTCTGTCCTGACCATCTTCCCTCGTTTTGCTATGGGTGGATCATTGAGTCAATGTCCTGCTTACTCTTGACATACAGATTGATGTCATCTATGTAGGTGGCTAAGGGTAGCTCCACTCTTGAACCTGTATCAATATCCACTCTTCATGATGATCTGGATAAGGTGGTTGAGGCCTATGCTGAAAAGAATTGGGGATAGAGCATCCCATTGGTATATGCCACATTTGATGTTCACTTGTGTTATTGCCTGGAATTGCCTTTTAGAGTTGTTTTCCACTTGGCAATTAAGTTCTCGATCAAGGCTTTTAGTGTCTTGCTGATTTTTTATAAAGCAGAGCATTCCAGTATCCATGGCATTGCGTCATAGGCTTTTTTTGTAGTCAATCCAAGCTGTGCACATACAGCGCCTCATTAACCAATGCGAGCATACTGTCTGTGGCAGGTTTCCAGTGATCTTTAGTAATCTTGCTCAGAACTGAAATATATATGTGAAATATAAATTGAGGCATATGAAATATATATGATCTCTCTATCTATCTATACTTAGAAACTTGTGATTTTTTTTAGATTTTTTTTTAAACAGGCTCTTAATTCTACCAAATGAGATTTGCTGATTTGGTGAAAGTTTCTCTGTGATGTGCCTTTACTAAATATCTAAATCACAATTATGAGGAAAATCTAGCTATTTCCACTGAATTTTGCAAATCCAGATTGTAACTGGGCATTAATAAAAATAAATAAACACATTATGTGCTTTCTATCTTCTCTCTTTGCCTTCAGATCAAATGTGATAACTAATTTATTTTCTACTGAAAAACACATTTTATAACACAGAAAATAATTCTCACCTTTAAAAAAAATGTCAAAATGTCAAATATGTAATGATAACTAGACATTTCATTGAGAACAAGCACATACTTTGTGAATAAAGGTAAACAAATGACAGCAAACGATTGGAAAAGTCAAAGGAGCATATATACGAGTTTGGGGAGGATTGCTATACCATTAACATAATCATTTGCCACTTGCAACAATGAATTGACTTTAACCCGAGGAGAATACCCACAACGTGAAACTTAAACAAAAACTGTTTGCGATTAAGGGGTGGTAAATGAAAAAAATAATGTTGCCGGCATAAGTGAGACGAGAACTTGATCAGAGTATCAAAAAGATAATCAGCTACTGTGGCTGCAAAAATAGACACAAAATAATGTGCGTTTGACAGTATACAGAGTAATGACCTCTAGAATGAGTGTGGAATAAGCAATAAAACAATAAATGAAGAATGTGAAAGGAGCTGTAAGGTCCCCATGAATGTTCCCTCCATCAGGCACACCTAAGAGTTTATTATTTTCAGTGGTTGTTTAACCCTTTACAACCAAGTTATCTTTGATACAAAAAATGTCAGAACATTTACTTAAAGCAGAGGAATCATAGTTTTTATATAAATATAGATGAAAGGGGCAGTTTAACGTATACCTTAACACTAATTTAGTTTCATTTATTTGATCATCATGTGTAGAAGATTAAAGAAAATGAATCAGACAAAACAAAAGTGCCAAAAAAGGGCATTCGGTGTAATGCAAATTATATCTGTAATATATGGTGGGGTGAAAATTAAAATTTTTGGTTATAACCTATTTTTTGTTGTCACATACTTTTTTTTTGGTAAGACAAGACCTGAGTGCACCATTTTTTGAACTTCTATTAGTTAGCTGTGGCAAGCACCCAGGTTACCCAGGTGAGATAGAGTGCCAGTAATTTTTGTTTGGCATGTGTATATATAGCGTTACTTTTTTATGTTTTCATACTTACCATAATTTATTTTTCCTGGCTATAATTCATGGCAGCGTAGTGCTATTTTGGTTAGCTCTGCCTCTTACAGCTGATAGGACAGATACAAACAGCAAAGACTTTAAAAGGAAGGATCAGCCCCAAGGTCTCCAGTCACTACCAAGCTCTACAGCAGATAAAGAGAGACATTATATTAATGGGTCGATAGGATGTGCTGTCATGAATAATAGGCAGGAAAAGAAAATTTCAGTAAGTATGAATATATTTTCTGCATTCCTGGCTAATCATGGCAGCCAATACTATACAAGAATACCCAAGCTTTTACAAGGGAGGGACCAGAAGAAATTGTATGCAAAATATCTTTATTTAATCTTACAAAAATAAATCTCAACAAGAGGACTGTACAGCTTGAAGAACATTACGTCCAAATTGAGACTCATTGGCAACTCTAGCATCCAGTCTGTAATGTTGCATAAAGGCATTTAATGAAGGCTTAGTGCCAGCGTTACAATTAGTGTCAGGAGAAGTATTTGTCAGAAAAGCCCAAGATGCTGGCAGGGATTGATATACCTTGGAGATAACTTTTACCACCCCCTGTCATAATGTGGAAGTAGAGGCTGCTTCACCCGTCCTGTAACCCAATGGTTATACAAAAAGTCTGGAGGACTCAAAGGGTGATCTAGTCAAAGTCTGTAATAACAAGGGTAGATACCATGCTGGCATAAACACTTTCAGTGGGGGTCACATATTAATTACTGCCTTCATAAACATTATCACTAAAGGCTCTAATGCCCAACAAGTACCAGTCAGTGCTGACAATGCAGTAATCTGAACCTTCCGGGTATTATAACTAAGACCCTTTTCTAGTCCCTTCTGTTCCAGGGACCAGCTAGCAAAGGCATACCCTACCTTGTAATAGACTGAAGACAAAGAGTACTTCCAAGACTGTAAGAGGGTCTTGATAACTGAGACTTTCATACCACTTTCTACATGTGACTCCCACTAAACCTCCAATCCATCTAACCAAGGGAAGGAGGATGTGGGTGTAACAGAGGACCTTGAATTAGAAGGTCTGGTCAGACTTGGAGTTCCTTCAGAGGTTCAAGACTAATCTGTCTCACCATATGGAACTGAGGACGTTGTGGCCAAAAGGGAAGGATCACGATGACTTCCACATTCACCCTCTGAATCTTCCTCAGCACTGAGTAAATCAGTGGTATACTAGGTAAAACACAAGCAATGCTGGACTTACGCTCCTGAGTCATAGCATCCTGACCCTAAACCTTTTGGTTTAAACTATCTTTAAAATAAGCTTGGACCTGGTTGTTCTTGGAAGTGCCCATCAAATCTATCTGAGGTCTCCACCAAATCAGATCCAGAAAAATGTCCGGGCATAATTGCTACTCGAACTTGTCTAGGGTCACTCGCAATCCACAATGGAATTCTGAGTTCCTGGAAGGTAAACTGCATAAAGACTATATACATACCTCTGAGCTCATATATATGGGATGTAACTATTTCATCAGGAGATGACTCATGGATCCCACCTTGATAATTAATATAGGATTCCGCTGCTCTGTTATCCGACCGAATTCATATCTATTTGTGTGTCAGGAACTTCTTGAAACTTAAAAGAATGTATCTCAACTCTTGAGGTGCTATTCTTTTTGAATCTCTTGTCCTGTGGGTAGAAAGACTTTCTGTCCCTTAGCTTCCTTCTTAATAGATTCTCCCAAGGTATTTCCAAAGAGCAGTTCCCCTTCAATGGTAATTTTGCAGAAGTTTGACTTGGAAGAGGCATCCACTTCTCAATAACAAAGCCACAATGCGTGTCTGGCCTCAACTGATAAGGCCATGGTGTATAAACCCTTGACAAGTCAGCAAGCTTGTGGTCCACAGGCTTTTAGAACTATCTAAAAGAAGCATGTTTTTTCTCACTACTGTGCACATTGAAGCATCTACCTTAGGAGGTGTAGTCCGCATCTTGGAAGTAACCTCTTCCCATAAAGAATTGTCTGGCTAACTTACCTTGGAAGGTGGCCTGTTTCTACAGGTTTTTTTTCACTGTGTTGAAACCAAATCTCTTATAGAACTGTGAAAGGTAAAAGAGAAAAAGCTTTGATATATTGAGATCTGCAAAATGTTTGTCAGACCTGTCTGCCTTAGAAACATGTTCAGGTATTTCCAGTGACTTTTCAGAAACATCCCAGTGACCCGGTAAAAGCCTTGGGAACTGAAGGACAATACCTCCCTGATGCAGACTCCTAATTTTAAAGATACATGACCTATAATCTGTAAGAAAATGAGTTATTAAAAAGTTATTTAAAGTAATAAATAAAGTAATAAACTCTTAAGGAGCCTAAAGCTCCATATCTTAAGGATAAAAAGACTGGAGACCCTGGAACTGATCGTTCCTTTTAAAGTCTTCATTGTTTTTCCTGGTGCCTGTTTTTCCATGGGCTGAGCTAACCCATATAGTATAGGCTTCTATGATTTGCAAGGAAACATATATACATACATATATATATATACACGGTCTTCTTAAAACGTAACTTTTAATATTCACATAAAAGTACAAAGGTGATGCCGATTAGCGTCAATGTTTCAGTCCCAGTTTTGGACTTTCCTCAGGACAGTAGTTTCCTGCTGTCCTGAGGAAAGTCCCGAACCGGGACTGAAACGTTGACGCTAATCGGCATCACATTTGTACTTTTATGTGAATATTAAAAGCCTGAATACAGCTCAGAATATTAATACAGCCTGAAGTGCAAGTAAATTCTGGATTTGTATATATATATATATATATATATGTTTTGGTTATTTTGCAATACAACGACTGATGCTAATTTTTCCGCCATTAGGTTCACAGATCAAGAACGAAAAAGTAACTTGTAGGTGGAAAAAGGAGAAGAGCAGTAATATTTATGGAAAATATATTAAATATATAAATATAAATGTTATTTACTGCCCCTCCTTTTTTTCCTCTACTGGTTACTTCTGCTCTCTAAATAAAATTCACATTTAGTGACTTTCCCTGAGTCATCAATCATCTATTTTCCCATTAAAGATCACTTTTTTTTTGCACCAGAGGTGGAAATCCAAATCACAAATCAAAATGGACATTCTTGTACATTGTATGAGTAAATTGTTTTGTGAGTGGTCTATATGACAGTTCAGAAATCAGGAATTAGGAAATTCGCATGATTGGAACACATATAACAAAGGTCCTAAGACCCAGACCACAGCAGAATATATCCGTTCATGAAAACACTCACTCCCAAGAAACAATGGAGCCTGGCATCAAAAGGGTGGTTAGTTCTAAAAATTGTACACAGCAAAATGGTGTTATTGCCTCCTAACATTGTCAGAGGTATATTGATATGCTGCTCAGGCTTAGATGCATAAAACCTACCTTTTATTCCATATTAAAAAATAAATAAAAAAAAGATGATGTAGAGCATATTCTGAAAGTGCACAAATAAGCAAGGAATCCCCACTTAGTAAATTTCCTGGCACTTAATCCTAGGCACATCCTAGGCATCGACTTACCAGACAAATATTGGTGTTCCCACTTCCAAAAGATAAATACGTTTTGAACAACTGAGCTTTTTATTGAAATTGGTGATTGAATCATAAACCTGTGTAGTAGTAGCCATGAATTTATTAACATTTAAAATACACTATGCAATCTATGGACTGATTATGTCATCAAAAAGCCTCCTCTTTCCAAATAAAGAACTATATAGAGTATATACTTCAGTATAACTCAAGGATACTCATATGGAAAGATATATGCAAATTATTGCTGAAAAATAACTTGCTTAAAATTGGGATTGGATTACTCATGACAAGGTGCAGCAGCAACTAAAGAAAGTTAATGTACACAAAGCCCGAGGCCTGATGGTATTCATCCATGAGTACTTAAGGAGTTAAGTGTGGAAAAAAGCAAACTTCTGTTTTTAATCTTTCAGGATACTTTATTTTTTTATCAAGAATTGTACCAGAGGATTGGAGAAAGGCAGATTTGGTCCCTATATTTAAAGAGTTTTTAAAATCCTTGACCTCATATTATAGAACTTTATTTCTGTGGTTAGGAAAGTATTTGAATAGTTATTAAGAGATAATTTTAACAATTTAAAGGAATTCATTGGGAAGGTGTCACCAGCAAAAAATCTGCATTGCTTATTAAAAACATAGATCGTATCAAACTAATTTAATTGCAGACTAAAATAAATTGGTCTAAATTAAATTCTTGTTCTTGGGTAGAACATTGGCTTAAAGATAGAATACATCTTAGAGCTGGACAAAAGTGGTAAGTGGTAAGTTCTGTTCTGAGACCAATTCTATTCAATATATGTATAAATGATACAGAAATAGACATTGGAATTCATGTTTCAGTGTATGCAGATAACACAATACTAGGTAAGGTAACACAATGCAAGCAGGATATTACTTTGATGCGAATTACCTAAATGGTAGTGAATTAAGTATAACAACACATGAGAAGCATTTGGGAAGTTTGAGACACTTTCTTTTTATATTGTATTGTAGTATATAAATATAAGCAAATGGCTGGTACTGGATCAGAGGTTATATTAGGTGGGAACAGCTGGGGATTGGAAGATTTTTGCTATGAAGAAAGACTAACTCATGGAAATTTGTTTGGTTTAGAAAAGCGGCACCCTAAAGGGAATATTATAGCATTATGCATATATCTGTATACATGTAACATATATATATATATATATATATATATATATATATATAAACTATTTTCTGGAAATCTATTAGTGAATAAGACTATATATAGGGCTAAGTAAAGGGTTCCTTACAGTAAGAACAATACATAATATTGTATGGCAAATTTTTTGGAAAGTAAGGAATATTGTATGAAAAATTATTTTGAAAGTAATTTGTTTTTAACTTTGCCAATTTAGCGAATTATGTATAAATAGCAGAATGCATGTCAGAGAGCATGTCGAATGATCTGTAGATGGTTAAAGCCATACTTCCAGCAATTCGATTGATATTTTTAACTATTACATTTTGGTTTACATATTCTGACATGAGGGCAAAACAGGACGTGTATTGGTCAAATTCGATTTATGTGAACGAATCAGCCCATAACATCCACTTATTTGCAAAATACCATAAACTAATATGCTGGCTTTTATCTGAAAATATGATCCTATAACATAAATGCATGTTATTAATGCCGTCACTTCAAAATTCATTTTGAGGAAGGAACTAAAGAATGCCACTTGTTTAAACCATTAAAGGAATATCTGCCACATACAATTAGGGTGTTAGTAGTTTTGTGTATATGAGGTCTGTCCAGAAAAAGTCCAGCCATTCTTGATATAACGAGAACGGTTTGCGCGACATTGATGTAACCTGGCGGCCAAGGAGAGTGGACTGGAATGCGCATGCATGAACAATGACAACTTCACTGTACTAGTCAGTGGGTCCACTAGATGCAATTGGGTGATCATGTGTACTATGTCATGGTCGCATTCAAAATTACTGAGCGAGTAGAGCAACGAATCTGCATCAAATTTTGTGTTAAGTTTGAACATTCCTCTACGGAAGGCGATGAGTCGGAATGCTTTCGGGAATGATGCAATAAGTGCAGCGCAAATAAAAATGTGGCTCAAGCATTTCGAGAATCTGTTAAAAGATTTTGTGCCCTGCGAATTCTGGCTTTTCCTAAAACTAAAATCACCTTTGTTAGGGGAGAGATTTTAGACCATCATGAGATTCAGGTAAATATGACGAGGCAGCTGATGGCGATTCCAACAAAGGTTTTTCAGAGTGTTTTTAAACAGTGAAAGAAACACTGGGAGAACTATGTGAGGTCCCAAGGTGCATACTTTGAAAAGGATTGAGGCGTCACTGTTCTATGTACAATGTTTCTTGTATCTTGTATCTTCTTCAATAAATGTCTCTATTTTTCTTTTTACATGGCCAGATACTTTACAGACAGGCCTCCTATATTGATCATCAGAGATATGTTTTTTTTTTTTTTATATGTACATCTAAAGGGTGTATGGAATATAATTTATATGTATTGCTTGTCTTGCAGTGTCATTTTAGGACACTATGTGAGAAAACAAAATTAATGTAAAATAAAATAAACTGCTTATTGGTGTCTGCAAGGAAATTGTGAGTAGTGCATATTACAAAGATACAAGCTGAAAAAAACACATTTTGACTATACATAGCTGTAATGTCTATGTTTATTAAATCCAGTCGCCTGGTTAATTGTATAGGGCATTGCAGGCTGATGTTGCAGCCTGTACATATGGCCTGCAATTTGTCGGGGAGTTCCCTCCCTTATCCTTCCCCATTTATAAATAGTGTGGTTGACAGGACCATAAATCATTCTGTTCAGTAAAGAAGGACTGGATAAAACAGCAGGTTATACATTCATTTTCTCCTCCTGACTGAGAAGCAGTATTGAAGTGCAGGTGAATGTTACATTTTGCAAAATAATGCCGAACAAACCCAGCCCTTAGATCAAAGATAACCTAAAAACCACTAGAAGGACCAATGTACCCCCCATATAACCCCTTCACTACCAGTTGATTTGCAAAACAATGGCCACCAGAATCCATTGTTCTGTTCTGGAAAGCATCATGTCATTTTCTTTTTTTTTTTGTTTTTGTTTTTTATCAAAACAACAACAAATTGTTGATTCCTTTTTATACAGTCAGGATCAAGCAGCAAAAAATAGAAACAGCAAAGGATGCCGGTTGTGTATACGATACTGATGTATGAATGCATCTCTTTCACTGGCGCACACACATCGGCAGTGAAAGGGTTAAGGACAAAACATACGCAGGTCATTTACTAAAGTGATAATTCACAGTGAATTACAATGTAAAGACTGAACCTTGAAAGATTAAATTCACATTGCATTCACTTAACATTTTCGTGTTACTAAATATCCCTGATGATGGATAGACAGACAGGCAGACAGGCAGGCAGACAGGCAGACAAACAGACAGATGGCTAGATAGATAGACAGACAGACAGACAGACAGACAGATTGCTAGATAGACAGACAGACAGACAGGCAGGTACAGATAAAGAGATTGATAGACAGATAGGCACATATAGATAGATGGCTAGATAGATTTTGTATTCTTTTGTACTGTCCCTTAGTCAGTCAAATTCGACCCAAAACAAAAGTTTGCTCCTCTCACCTTTAATATTAACTCGGAAACATTTCAGAGGCAGCGAGTGCAAACAGGGGAGGTTTATAATAAAGACAACACCATCAAGTTCTATTTCTACCAACTGACTCCCACAGTTTAGAACAATTTCACTTAATTTCCTTTGCACCATTAACCATGAAAGTGGGAGGACCATCTATCAACTGTATTTACACTGTGACTGATATAGCAATAAGCCTTCAGTCCTAATATTTATATTAATGTTCACGCTGCTTATTCTCCCTTGTATTATGGCTTACAATACCTTGGAGAATTTATGCATATCTCTAGAAAATTACATATAACTTAATTTCCCTACAAAACTGTACTTGTGTACAAATTGACTGTTAAATTGATGCATTTAGAATGGCAAATTATCTTTTTATGACTATGCAAGGATATATTAAAATATGTGAAATACAGCAGTGTTTAACTGATTTCCAAGGTCCCTGTTACCATCTCAAAACATAGCCCCCTATCCAAACTGTCTTACTTTTGTCAGGAAAGTCTGGATTTACAGGTTCCTATTTTGCCGTCCTGATCTAGTTGTCCTGGGGCAGCATAAGCACATAATTTGGCAAACATGCGCTGTGAAGTGTGCCCTAGGACCATGTAGAGATAGCAGAGCTCTTTGTATGGTCTTTAAGGTTGGGGGGTTGGCCAGCAGACTATCTGTCAGCCTGGCATGGTCATGTCAGGTTGAGTTGATCTCTTCAGTCGGTGGACATGCAAATTTCTTGGGCAGAACTTCAAATTACCTTCGATAGCTCAGCTGGTAGAGTGGAGGACTGTAGTTGGAATACGATAGCAATCCTTAGGTCGCTGGTTCAATTCCGGCTCGAAGGACATGTGCTTCTTTTCTTGGAAGACAGGGGGGATATGATAGAAATATTTAAATACATAAAGGGAATCAACACAGTAAAGGAGGAGACTATATTTAAAAGAAGAAAAACTACCACAACAAGAGGACATAGTCTTAAATTAGAGGGACAAAGGTTTAAAAATAATATCAGGAAGTATTACTTTACTGAGAGGGTAGTGGATGCATGGAATAGCCTTCCAGCTGAAGTGGTAGAGGTTAACACAGTAAAGGAGTTTAAGAATGTGCGGGATAGGCATGAGGTTATCCTAACTATAAGATAAGGCCAGGGACTAATGAAAGTATTTAGAAAATTGGGCAGACTAGATGGGCCGAATGGTTCTTATCTGCCGGCACATTCTATGTTTCTATGTTGTTGTTGCATCATTGGTAACGTAACCATTACGTATTCATACCTCCAAATGTTGGGAGGTATGCCCATCTCTACCTGGAATAAGGCACTGGAAAAATTCTAAAAGAGGAAACACCAGCAGGTTAAAAATGAATACACCCTATGCTCACTGTGCCTTGCTGACAAGAGCTAAAGAAGGATGAAATGATTGCTGTATCTCTTGTGTATCTCTTGTGAAGTATGAACTTGCCAGCATTTCAGATCTGGACTACTCTTACGATGGGGTAATTCTGATATGTAAATGGTATAGGTTCACTCTGTATAGGCACAAGCGAACAAAACCATTTTTGAGACCTGATGGAAGGACAAGCTCCTGAGGTTTTTCTGAGCTTTTGCCTTGTCTATATATAGTTCTCACAGTGTCTGTTTTTACAAAAATTTGTAATTTTTTTTTACAGTTAGAGTGTTCCTTTAATTTACAAGTCTTGAGCGGTTAGTGAGTTGGATGACCTAGTTTGAGAACAACCAATCTCTGTTCTGAAGAATTACAATGTGGAGTATCCCCTCACAGCTAACAGATGACAGTCTTGCATGAATCAATTGTGTGTTATAAAATTGCCATAATCCATGAAATATACTGACTCCTATACTGACTCCTACATCAGAGGTAAGAATAGACACACACTTGGGATTTGGGATAGAACCAGCAGGAAATCAGTATAAAACAGCATGGAATCAGGTCAGAAAGTAAAATGACTCAAATAAATTGAAGTAAAGAAATAAGTAGTGCTATACTGTCATAATAAGGAACACAAAATACAGCAGAATAATAGAAACTAGTATGTGTATATATGTATAACTATATATATTCACAAAAATTACTCTTATGCATCACCTGCATATGTCAAGTTGGACTTTCAGAAGAAAACACCTCATCTAGGCTAAAATAAGGATGGTTTACTTATAGTATATGATAATGCATTTCATAAGCCCACCCCAATGTCAATGTACCCCATTTTAGCAAGTCTGATTCTAGCAAACCTAATGCCTGCTCCTATGAAATGAATCCACTGACTTGGGAAATTCTTCCTCCTTGGCCTCTCTGAGTGCAACGTTAAATAGAGCCCAATAGATATATATCAATGCAATACATTTTGAGGGCAACTAAAATGCAGTTGAGAACTTCACAATGTCTTGCACAATGTATCCACAGAGATTGTAAGCAGATACGTTGCTAAGAGAAGAGAAACGTGCGTTGGTTCATTACTCGTGTAAGTTCTTACATTGCTTCTCCTGTCATAGTATATCTACACCCCCACCTTCTGTCTCCCTGTGTCACGGCTTGATATGCAAGGACTAGCTAATAAGGCAAGAGGCATTGGCATAGCATTATAAACAGATCAGATTAATTTTCCTTAACTTAAATCAATTAAAATCTCTTTGAAACACATATTTTGGACTTTTAAACAGTTTCTACTTTCATGAGGCATCGCAAAGCACATAGCTACAAACATCTTATCCATGGTCAAATTCCACCAACTGAAAAAATACCAGGAAGAGTATGTGAACCCTATTAGTGAATAGTCAATCCATGGGGCAGCAAGCGATAAAATTACATCTTTACAAACAAGTAACCTTTTCACATTACTGTCTATTATCAAGTCACAATGCATTGCGTGGATGTGTCCCTAAAATAGTCTCCACTATCATCACACTACATGGAGTACATTGTAATCAAATAGAAGATGATCACACAGTTTAGGGCGGGCGGAATGACATGACCGCGCACGTAAGCATGGGACGCACTCTGGTTCAGGGGAGCCCCGATAGCAAACACAAACGCCCTGAAGCCTCTAGATGGCTCCGTATGGCCGTATGGCCTCTAGAATCAAGATCATACCTGAAGGTGCCGGTGCTGGGAACGAAGGAACGGGCAAGCTGACATAGCCAGCTGGGGTTCCCCTTGATGCAAGCCGTTTCCTGCTTTGGCCTCAGAGCTCTACTGCTGCGATCCCTAGCAGGAGCAGGAGCGGGAGCGGGAGACTCTGTGAACGGTGCTGCTGAGCCCTCGGCTCTGGAGAGGTGGATGTGGCTTGGACTGGGTGTGTGATATGCTGCTGTGCTGAGGCCGCTGGATCCCTCTGGACGCTAGACGGACGGCGTCCATGAGATTCGATACGGCTGCAATTTGAAGGGGATGAGATGAATTTATCAAATGAAATAAGGAGAAGTCTAAACAGAAATACGTGCAGAAAATTGATACAGAGAAGTCTAAATTGATATATAAGCACCGGGAAAATATATATCTACTATACTAATATAAGATAGCAGTAATGAAGAATAACTGAAATACAATAAGGATGCCTAACTTACTGACTACCCTTAAATAATCTTGTAAATGAATTCGGAAGCAGAAGAATTCTCTAATTCTCTAGAATAAAAGGAGAGAGACAAAAGGGAAAGAGGAAAAAGGAACATATGTATATCTACTAAATGAAACCTTTTACAAAATGGTGAAAGAAAGTGCTTTATAGCACATTTATAGTGTTCTTAGGATTAAGAAAGGAAAAGTCCGAACACCAAATTCTATATTCATATCCAATGCATAAAGAAAATAAATAAGTGGGACTATATCCTTGATATATAATTGCACATTATACAATTATTTTATTTTCCTTTCCTCTAAGCAATTGGTAATAGAAGAGACCTTTGGAGAGCCTAGATACTCATAATTGAAGACTTTGGCAAATTACCAACCCAGAGAAGAAAGGGAAGAAGAGGAAAATAGAAGAGAAAAGGAGAGGAAAGGGCAGACAATAAGGGAAGAGAAGGGAAAGAAAGAAGGTCTGCTGATGAAAGATTTAAGCGAGTACTAGGAGCAGAAGCCCATATATTGAACTCCACATTTAAACTTCATATCACAATATATAACAAACAAAGTTGGAACGAACTTTATACTCAAATTTTTCTAAAGGAAACAAATTGGTGGGACTATATGTACTTGTAAATTGAAGCAAAGAGAAGGGGAAGTTTTCTTTTTTTTTTTTTTATCCATATAACCTTCATTGATATAAATGTTATAAGAGTGCTTCTTATAAACCAGAAAAGTATATCTAGATAATTTTTGTAGATACAGACACATTTCTGAACCTTGTATTTTATGTAACATACTTTGTTTGGGGGGATTAAATAATAGAAAAATATAGAAAATATAAATCTACTCATATTGAATAATGGCCAGTAAAGAAAAAACTAAGACCTTAACAAAGAAAGACAGAGAAAAGATGGAAAGGGAACAGCAAGGTAGAAAAAGATAAAAAATCGTTCAGGTTTCTTCTTACCTAATTCCCAAAAGGATTTATCAAATATATCAATAAATTCTCCAGTAGCCCCAAATAATAGAATATTATCCAGGAAGATATCACTGGCAGGCCAATTGGATATATCAATTGACTCTAAACAAACAACTATTACCCGTGAACGATTACAATCCTCCCTAGAATTCCAATGGGAACTTACAAATTAACGTACGGGAGATAAAGAAAGACATTAAATCTGATTTATTTGCCTTAGGAAATAGAGTTCAGTCCTTAGAAGATAAGATAAAATCTATACAGGTCTCCTCACTTGAATCTAAAGACCAATTAAAACAACTTGAAACAAAGGTAGCTCTAATGCAGAATAAGGTAACCGATTTGGAAGATCGGGCACGCAGAAATAATGTAAGAATTAGAAATGTACCCGAAACGGTTACTATTGATAACTTAAAGCAATACCTGTTAGAATTGTTTTAATCCATGGGACTTCCAAGTGAATCTCACCAGTTAATAATGGAAAGATTCCATAGAATACGAAAACCACCATCAGTTCCTGAGTCTATTCCCAGAGATATAATTATTGCCTTCTCATCATACAGATGTAAATCACTATTAATGAAGGCCTTTATAGAGCTAAAACAAAAACCTGAAAGATTTGAGGACCTGAAGATTTTTCAGGACCTCTCTTACTCAACAAGAGCAGCTAGAAAAAACTTTAACAAAGAAACAGAGGCAATGCGATCAAAGGGCATTAAATATAGCTGGGGGTTCCCTACTAGTTTGATCGTTCATAAGGATTGGCTAAGACTAATATTTAATAACCAAGAGAAAGCTAAAGAATGGCTGGAGAAACAAAATGATACACAGAGATATACATTTTTTATTCAATGGCAAAGGAGATAGAAGAAATAGTTAAGATAGGGACCAATTCAACAGGGGATACGTAAGAGATAATTTCCCTCTCTAAGGTTCAAATTGTATATAATAAATAATGAGGAATATATTTAATCACACTAAGAAATATTTTTTAGATCTTAATTACTAAGCACAGTTATAAATTCTTGATTTTAACATAACTATGGATGAATAATTTGGAATATAAAAGAGAAGAGAGAAAGTAAAATGAAAGTTACACTATAAGCTAGTATATTTTAAAGACACTCACTGGGGTCATATTTAGACTTGTTTATTTTTCATGATAAGCCAAAATGAAAATTGGTTGAAATCACTTCAGGACAATATGGATAGGTTATATAATACACACTATAAGATAAATAACATTTGCACTATGAGTATTAAGTCATGACACATTGGTATACATTGAGAAACACCAGGAACACATAAGGGATATATAATAGAGAGGACGATATTGTTTATAAATCTAAAATACTGCCTCCAATATGTAGATTTGACCTCCAATGATATCCCCCCAATAACTGTGTTTCAATTTTAATGAAGAGAGGAGATATGAACTGAAAAGAATATAGGGATAGGAGATGACAGAAGAAAAAATATAGAAAGAAGAATATCCAAACATAGACACCTTAACTCTCCTTTAGAGAGAGATACAGCTTGAATTCTTTATGTAACTGGGAACTATATAGATAGAATTTTAGATTTCACTCCCTTGAAAAGAGTATATGAGATGTTTGCAAAGGGGAATTTTCCTTGCCAGAGGTTGTTAGACCGTTACATCTTTATAATGCATTGGAAGAGAACGAGGGCCAATGCAGTAGCCAATATCTCTTGGGGTAATGGAGATGTGCTTTTTATGTTAAATGTTTTTAGTGGTATGTAGGCAAAAGCACAATAAAATAGTTGGAACTGAAAAAAGTTAATGATGGTATGAAGCAAGAGGGAGAGGAAAGAGAGATAGGAGATATACGAGAGTTATGGTTAGATTTTTATCTTTGAACATTCAGGGACTAAACTCTCCCAATAAAAGATCATTACTTACCAATGTATTATGGAAAGATTAAATTGACATATGCTTGATCCAAGAGATGCACTGGTTAGTAAGAGATATGGATAAAATGAAATTTCAGGGGTATAAAGTTTTAACCAATGCCTTAAGGCTAGAGGGGTAAAAAAGAGGAGTTTCTATTTTAGCTGCTAACACATTAGCAGTTGAAATACTATATCAAGAAAATGATGTAGATGCTAAATATAATATCCTCATATGCAGCTTAAATCAAACAACAGTCACGTTTATAAATGTATATGCTGTGGCAGGTGAACAGATAAGCACTTTAAACAAAATAATGGAGAGAATTGATAGAATCAGAAAAGGACCAGTTATCTAGGCAGGAGATTTTAATATGGTGATGGAACCTACCCTAGATAAAATGTTACCAAAGGGCTCTGAATTGTCACGTTAGGTTGTTAAACAGGCACAAAGCCTTAATAGATTTGCTAGAAGAAATGGTCTCCACGATGTATGGCGTACTTTCCATCCAGAAAAACAAGACTTTACGCATTGGTCGAGGGTACATAATTCTTACTCTCGAATAGATTTTGTCCTTTGCGAATCTATATCCCTTCAGATGATAAATAAGATTGGACTTATCGAAATAACTTGGTCAGATCATAATGCAATTTTTTGGGATCTAAAGATCCAAGGAGAAACAAGGCCCTGTACATCTTGGAGACTCAACAGACCCTTTCGGAATCAGATGAAAATTGTAAATATATGAAAGAAATAACTAAATTTTTCTTCGATGAAAATATGACCCCAGATATTATGTTTGAAAAAATATGGTGCACTTATAAATGTGTGGCAAGAGGACATCTGATAAAAATGGGTACCAGAGCAAAACGAGAAAAAGGTTTAACTCTAGCAGAGCTGTATATAGCCCTTTCTGTAGAAAAGGAGAAAAATAAAGAAAACCCTTTGGAAGAACTAGCCTCCCGAATTGGCAACATCAGAGAATAAATAAATACAAAAATATTAGATAATGTTAAGGTGGCTTTAACAAAGCTGAATCAGAATTATTATCTTAAAGGAAACAAAGCAGACAAAATCCTGATGGCCAAACTAAAAAAGCGTACTTTCACTCAAATAATTTATAAAAAAAATCAATAAGGGGAAAACCATATATTCTTCATCAGAAATTGGAAAGGCTTTTGGATCTTATTATTATAATATGTATAATTTAAAAACTGCTAAGACGAACTTAGAGATCCAAATTATCTAGATAAAGGTGGGCTGTCTCCCCTCACTGAGGATCAAATTAGAAATCTAAACCAATTAATAACAGAAGAAGAAGTGGGAATAGCAATTGATAAAATTAAAAAATATAAAGCCCCAGGTCCAGATGGATTTCCCGGAACTTTTTTTTATAAAATCCTGAAAGATGATCTCTGTAAATATCTAGTTAAACTACTTAATTATTTTCCAGACAATAGTGAAATTGGAGCGTAACTTCAAGCAAAGATAATTCTCATATTAAAAAATAATAAAGATCCTTCCCAGATTGAAAATTATCATCCTATTTCACTTATTAATGCTTTAGAGGATGGATCCTTCAGGCAATATTGTCTATTTATACTAACCCTTCAGCTAGGATCAGGTATTGCTTCTACTTGCTTGAAGGTTCGAAGTGGAACTAGGCAGGGTTGTCCTCGCTCTCTCCGATATGATCATAGAGAGACAAAATTAAGTTTATATGCTGATGATGTCATAATGATACTAATATATCCTGAAAACTCCTTAAATTATCTTCTTAAGGAACTAGAATTATATGGCGCTATGTCAAATTATAGGCCTAATACATCTAAATCAATTATTATGAGCTGGAATTTAGATTATGACATTAAAGAGTCCCTTAAGAGAAAATATACCTTTAAATGGGAAAAAGACAGCATTGAATACCTAGGTATTATCCTTACCTCTCAGGTAGAAAAGCTAATTAAAGGACCACTAAAGGCACCCAGACCACTTCAGCTTAATTAAGTGGTCTGGGTGCCAGGTCCAGCTACGGTTAACCATTTTTTTTATAAACATAGCAGTTTCAGAGAAACTGCTATGTTTATAAATGGGTTAATCCAGCCCTCAAATCCTCTAGTGGCTGTCTCACTGACAGCCGCTAGAGGCGCTTGCGTGATTCTCACTGTGAAAATCACAGTGAGAGCACGCAAGCGTCCATAGGAAAGCATTGATAATGCTTTCCTATGAGACCGACTGAATGCGCGCACAGCTCTTGCCGCGCGTGCGCATTCAGCCGAATGGGAGGAGAGGAGGAGGATCGGACGAGAAGAGCTCCCCGCCCGGCGCTGGAGAAAGGTAAGTTTTAACCCCTTTCCTCTCTCCAGAGCCCGGCGGGAGGGGATCCCTGAGGGTGGGGGCACTTTCAGGGCACTATAGTGCCAGGAAAACAAGTATGTTTTCCTGGCACTATAGTGGTCCTTTAAGGCTAATTGGGAGGTATTGTTAAACCAGACTACCAAAATGCTTAACAAATGGAACAAATGGAAATCTTTGGATATATTGTGGTGACCTGAATTGTGAACCCTGCATTACATTTATTTTATTTTATTATTTATGGTGGCGTTTTGCTGTGCTTTTATGTAATGTTGTATGTTATTGTTTTAGCTTTATCGAATGTTGAAGCAGATTGACCAATATTCAAATGTTGTACTGATGATGTAATGTGATTGTCTGTCTTATATGTAATTTTGGAAATAACAAATGTAATAAATATTTAGAAAAAATATCTATTTAATATATATGTAAAACTGGGATAAAACCTAACCTGTTGACATATTAATCGGGACATAGAACTGAATAAAAATTCCTTCTTTAACCCCTTGACAACCGATGACGGTTCAGGACCGTCATCGGAAACATCCCCTTGGGGACCGATGATGGTCCTGAACCATCATAATGGTCTGGGAGTACTTACCTGATCGCTGTCGGTCGCCCAAGGGCGATCAGCGCTCCTCCCGGTCCAGGGGGACTGCCTGTCTGCCCAGGCAGTTTCCCCGCAGCAGATCAGGACCCCGCGGCCATGTGATCACTCGATCACGTGGCTGCAATAGGTGCCTGTGTATCTGCCTGCAGGGGGACTGTCTGTGCTGACAGGCAGTCTCCCTGCATCTACAAAATCAGAAATAAAGTTAAAAAAGCAATAAGTGTAAAAAAATAATAATACTTGAGGGAGACCCCACTTGCCCACAATCATGCGGAATACCCTGTGAGATAGGCACCATTCCCCTGGATCTATTCTGGATCTGCTGAGAAAATATATATATATATATATAATGGAAAATGTATTCATACTTACCGTAATTTTCTTTTCCTGGTTATATGCCATGGCAGCACAACATTGGGTAGCTCCTCCCTATCCCCATTGGACAGGAATAATAATGAAGCCGTATAAGTACCACTTCCTGCCCCTCCTTCCCCAGTCACGTGTTCCAGCAATAGCGCCGGGTGGGACCCTTGTGCTGCCATGGCATATAACCAGGAAAAGAAAATTACGGTAAGTATGAATACATTTTCCATTTTCCTGGCCATATCCATGGCAGCACAACATTGGGTAATACCCAAGCAATAAACCAGGGAGGGAACAGACTCAATTTTTTTTTTAAATGCAAAGTGTATTAACACCACAACAAGTGAAAGACACAGAAATCAGGTATTGGATACAGACAGGACTGACTTAGCAAATTGATCAGACAACCCCGCTCTGACATCAATTTGGTAGCTCCTAATGAAAGTGTTAGAGGAAGACCATGTAGCTGCTTTACAAATGAGTTCAGGAGAGACATTAGCTGCAGCTGCCCAGGAAGAAGAGAGAGCCCTAGTGGAATGGGCTTTAAGACCCACAGGGACCAGATATCCGGCGGACTGATAAGCCAGAATGATAGCCGCTACTATCCATCTGCTAATGGCAGATTTGGGAGCTTGTGAGCCCTTTTTACAGCCGCTATGAAGGACGAAAAGACTGTCAGAAGAACGCCAAGCTGAAGTCCCATCAATATACATCTGGAGGCATCTCACTAGATCCAGAGAGGACAGGTCAGCATAATTCCCCATTTCATTGGAGTCTGACCTCAGAGATGGAAGAACAATATCCTCATTGATGTGAAAGGAGGAGGTGACTTTAGGTCGAAATACAGGAACCGTACGGAGGACCACTCTGTCCTTGTGAAAGATAGTAAAAGGCTCTTTGATGGATAGAGCATTGAGCTCAGAAACTCTCCTGCCAGAAGCTAGGGCAACCAGCAAGGCAGTCTTAATAGAGAGAACCTGTAGGGAAACTGAATCAAATGGCTCAAAAGGGTTCAGCTTCATGGCATCCAGAACCAGAGGGAGATTCCAGGATGGGACAAATGGTTTAATAGGAGGTTTCATCTGAAGGACACCTTTGATGAATCTGATGACATCTGAGTCCAATGCCCATCTATGACTGGTTAGAGCGGACAAGGCTGAAACGTGTACCTTGAGAGTGTTATAGCACAGCCCTTTAGCAAGGCCAGATTGCAGGAAATCCAAAATATTAGAGGAGGAGGGATCTTGAACATCCACATTTCTGTGAAGGGCCCAGTCGGAGAAAACCTCCCACACTCTATAATAAGTGGCTGAAGTGGAATGCTTACGTGCCCTCAGCATAGTATCAATAACGGCCTGGGAGAATCCTCTGTTCAAAAGCCGGTTCCTTTCAGTTTCCAAGCCATGAGGTTGAGAGAGACAACAGGACCCTGGAACAGAAGATCCGCATCTTTGGGGAGTGGGAGAGGAGGTTCCACCGAAAGACTCAGAAGCAGAGGAAACCAAGGTCTCCGAGGCCAATAAGGCGCTATCAGGATGAGAGACACCTGCTCCGTTCTCAACTTCCTCAGGAACGGTAGAATTAGTGGAAACGGATGGAACACATAGCCCATTCTGAACCTCCAGGGGCTTGATAAGGCATCCCTTCCCAGTGCCAGGTGGTCTTCTTCTTTCGTGAATAAAAGGGCTACCTTCCTGTTGGTCCAAGTGGCTAGAAGGTCTACTTGAGGGAGACCCCACTTGCCCACAATCATGCGGAATACCCTGTGAAATAGGCACCATTCCCCTGGATCTATTCTGGATCTGCTGAGAAAATCTGCCAGTTGATTCCATTTCCCTGGGAGATGGATGGCTGTAATGCCCGCCAGGTTTCTCTGAACCCACCACATCAGGTGATTCATTATTTCCCTAATCTTGCAGCTCCTGGTACCCCCTTGGTGATTGACATAGGATACTACGGTGGAGTTGTCCGTCCTTATCTTCACCCATTGGCCCTTGAGATGGATCGAGAAGTGCTTCAAAGCTTTGAGGACAGCCAGAAGTTCTAGCAGATTGGAATGAACATTGCTTGTCCTGAAATTCCATTCTTCCTGCGCAAAGTCGTGGAGATAATGAGCGCCCCAACCCCACTGGCTGGCATCCGCTGTCACAGTTCTCCATGCGATGTCCCCTAATGGAAAACCTTTGGATAGGTGTTTTCTGTTTAGCCACCATATCAGAGAATGGCGTACATTCAGGGGAAGCTTGATGGGCTGGAACAGGTTCCCGGATGAGAATTGACTCAGGAAGTTGGCTTGGAACGGTCTCATTCTCCACTGAGCCCATCTGGTCAGACCTATTGTGGAGGACATGGAACCAAGGAGGCTCATTATAGCCTTTGCAGGGGCAACCGAGGATTTCAGCATTCTTCTCAATAACCTCCTGAGTTTCAGTATTCTTGCTGATGAGAGCTGGACAGTACCCTTCAGAGTGTCGAAGTGGGCACCTAAGTAAACCATAGATTGCGTTGGGTGGAGGTGGCTCTTCTTGGTGTTGATCTTCCAGCGGTGAGCTTGCAGAAACTGAATGCTGGTAATAGCCTGGGATGTCACAGAATCCACGTTGTTTCCTAAGATCAAGACATCGTCCAAATAATGGTAAATAGCAATGTTCTGCTTTCTGAGTTCTGCGATGAGAACAATCAGGACCTTTGTAAACATTCTTGGGGCTGTGCTCAGTCCAAAGGGGAGGACCCTGAACTGGAAATGACCTTCTTCTACAGCAAACCTCAGAAACTTCTGATGGATTCGGGCAATGGGTATGTGAAAATATGTGTCTAACAGATCTATAGACAGCATCCATTGGTTGGGCGACACAACCTTTATTATAGACTGCAGGAATTCCATTTTGAATCTGCGGATGTGCAGATGCTTGTTCAGTCTGTGTAGATCCAGAATGGGTCTCCATCCCCCTGAGGATTTCCTTGTTAAGAAGATGTGGGAGTAAAACCCTTGAGTTCTTTCGCCTGCTGGCACTTTGATGATGACCTTCTCCTTCTGTAAGGAAAGGATGAAGTTTTGTAGGGCCATGCACTTTTCCTTGTTTCCTGGCCACTTTGTGAGGTGAAAGGACCTGTTGGGAGGATGCTTGAAGAATTCTAGCAGGTAACCTCTCCGAATAATATCCAGCACCCAAACGTCGCTTGTGGAATCGGTCCATCTCGGAAGATACTGGAGAAGACAAGCCCCGACACCTTCGGTTTTGGGCAGTACGTAGTCATAGATTCCTCGGATTTTTAGAGGAAGATGAACCACGTGACCTGCCTCCTCTGTTTCCAGAAGGGGCTCCTCTCCCAGGTTGAAATCTGGAATATTCCCTACCAGGCTTGTAGGACCTACTGTCACGAAAGGAATGTTACTCTTTCCGGGCACGAAAGGATCCTTTATACTTCCTCTCTTGGGGTAAAAAGGCTGTATTTCCTTCAGCCGTCCTCTTAATGCATTCATCCAAATTCTTGCCAAATAACATATTCCCGTGAAATGGCAGAGAACACAAACTATTCTTGGAGGAAGCATCGGCCGCCCAAGATCTGAGCCAAAGTGCCCGCCTGGAGGAAACCGAGAAGGACATATTTCTAGCAAGGTTTCTCACCAGATCCACTGCGGCCTCCGAAGAGAAATCAATCGCTAGACGCATATCCTTTAGGGCATCAATAATAGAGGAACGGCTTCTGCCACTCCTGATGTCCCCCTCCAGCTTCTGCAGCCAAACCTTCATAGCTCTTGAAACAGATGTGAGAGCGACGGCAGGGTGGAGACTTGTGCCTGAGGCAACATAGGATTTAGACAGGTAGTATTCCATCTTACGATCCATTGGATCCCTGAAGGAGCCTGCATCATCCACTGGCAGGGTAGTGCGCTTGGCTAGCCTAACCACAGCAGCATCAACTTTGGGTGGAAGATCCCATGATTCAGCATCTTTGGAATCAAACGGGTATAATCTGGAGAACTTCCCTTTTGCAGATGATCTCCTATCAGACCTGGACCATTCTTCTTTAATAAGGTCACTAATAGTGGTATGCACAGGGAAAGCCGCTCTTTTCCTTCTAAGATCTGAGAAATAGCGGTTAGATGTAGAGGGTTCCTCCTCTGAGGGTTCTTTCAAGGCAAGGGTTTCTCTGACCCGAGCAATCAAATGATCCACCTCCGCAGGTACCAGGAAGTCAGGATCAGGCATAGCATCCTCCTCCGAGGAAAAAGCCAAGTCTCTCAGCAAAGCTGTATCCATAAACTCATCCTCTGAGTTATCAGGAGACCAATCTGACGGCTCAGAATATCTAGCACGCTTGTGGGTCTTACCAACCTCTCTGATGCCCCGGGCAACTGCATGCTTGATAAGCTGCCTTGCATGCTTGATAAGCTGAGAAGGTCTAGCAGCTGCTGAGAGACAATTCGAACAGAGACGTTTCCCTTCTATGGCTCTGTTATCACAGGATATACACAGCGTCCCTTTGGGCGACTTCCCTTTGGACGATCCTGAAGTCTTTGTACTTTTATCACTGCAATACACCAAACGTGAACATTAGTACATTACCACTCTTTTATTTATTTATAATATCAATATAATTTTTTTCCAAAAAGGATGGCTTACCTATATCACTTAGATTGTGACCTATTATGATGAGAAGAATCCGATTCCCTGGATCTTGAGCGCGAATCCATCTATAAATAATAGATTGGAACAGCGAAACTAAAACCAAGAAGAAAAACTACAAGAAACCAAACAAAAAATTGGAAAAAACGTACTTTAGAAGAAAAAGGAACCCGAAAGACGAAGAACCAACAATCCCTAGATCTCAACGGTGCCAGAAACTCTCCAGGAAGCTGAAAATTCAAACTGACCAAAAAAGTAGGCCTGGCGCTTTAAAAGGGCGTCTGACGTCATCGCGCATGCGCAAATGACCGAAAAGACGCGTAAACGGCCTAATTAGAGATCAAACGAACAGATTTTGCGCGCGAACGCGCTAATACGTGCAACAGCGTTTGCGCGTTTATGCGAAAGAACGCCAGAAAATACCGAATGCCGCGCATGCGTCCCAGAGTCCCCGAAAACCACGCAGTGGAAATAATGTTTAATAATTTAAAAAATTATATATATATATATATATATATATATATATATATATAATTTTATTCTAACAGTATTTTGATATTACACTTAGAATGTAATGATATATATCTATGTATATATAAATAAAATAAATAATACGAAATATACATATGTTCATATACATAATTACATAAATAATTTCATAAATATACACGTAGACGTCAAATATTTTAATATGTATATATATATTAAAATTCTATGTGCATATTTATGTGATATTTTTACCTAGTTAAGTAATTTTAATGATTGCAATTTCAGGGACATGCCTGACAACCCAGGCCGAAAGTCCAGAGAATTTAATTTGCTAGCACTGTGTTTAACCCGGTAACTTTCTATGACACCCTAAAACCTGTACATGGGGGTACTGTTTTACTCGGGAGACTTCGCTCAACACAAATATTAGTGTTTCAAAACAGTAAAACATATCACAGCGATGATATTGTCAGTGAAAGTGAAGTTTTTTGCATTTTTCACACACAAACGGCACTTTCACTGATGATATTATTGCTGTGATACATTTTACTGTTCTGATGCACTAATATTTGTGTTCAGCGAAGTCTCCTGAGTATAAAAGTACCCCACATGTAGAGGTTTTATAGTGTTTGTGAAAGTTAGAGGGTCAAATATAAGGCTTGATTTTACTTTTTTTTTTTTTTTTTTAATTTATCAGATTGGTTAGGTTGCCTTTGAGACCGTATGGTAACCCAGGAATGAGAATTACCCCCATGATGGCATACCATTTGCAAAAGAAGATAACCCAATTAATTGCAATTGGGGTATGTTCAGTAGTTTTAGTAGCCACTTAGTCACAAACACTGGCCAAAGTTAGCGTCTTTTGCATTTTTAACACACAAACAAATATAAATGCTAACTTTGGCCAGTGTTTATGACTAGGTGGCTACTAAAAAAGACTGGACATACCCCATATTGAATACCCTGGGTTGTCTACTTTAAAAAAATATGTACATGTGAGGTGTGATTCGGGGATTTATGACAGATAACGGTGTTACAATGTCACTATTGATACATTTTAATATATATATATATATATATATATATATATATATATATATATATATATATTGAAACAGCAATTTCCTACTTGTATTTATAGGCCTATAACTTGAAAAAATAAATAAAAAATAAAGCATGTAAACACTGGGTGTTTTTAAACTCAGGACAAAATTTAGAATCTATTTAGCAGTTTTTTTCATTAGCTTTTGTAGATACTGTATATACTCGAGTATAAACCGAGTTTTTTAGCACATTTTTTGTGCTAAAAAAAACCAACTCGGCTTATACTCGAGTCAATAGTCTGTATTATGGCAATTTGCATTGCCATAATACAGACTGGGGGATAGGGGGGCTGGCAGAGCTGTAACTTACCTCTCCTGCAGCTCCTGTCAGCTCTCTCCTCCTCCGCGCCATCCGTTCAGCACCTCGGTCAGCTCCCAGTGTAAATCTCCCGAGAGCCGCGGCTCTCGCGAGACTTGCAGTGTGAGCTGACAGAGGGAGCTGCACGGACGGCACGGAGGAGGAGAGAGCTGACAGGAGCTGCAGGACAGGTAAGTTACAGCTCTGCCAGCCCCCCTCTCCCCCCACTGAACTGCCAATGCTGGACCACCAGGGAAGGAGCCCCCCTCCCTGCTATGTATCAAGCAGGGAGGGGGGACGAAAAAAATAACAATTAATAATAAAAAAATAATAATAATGAAATAATAAATAATAATACTAAAATAATAATAATAATTAAATTAAATAAAAAAATAATAAATAATAATACTAAAATAATAATAATTTAATTAAATAAAAAAATAATAAATAATAATAAAAAAATATTAAAATAATAAAAAAAAATAAAAAAAACATTGCCCACCCCCACCAAGGCTCTGCAACACACACACACACACACACACACTGCATTCATACACACACACTGCACTCATACACACACACTGCACTCATACACACACACTGCACTCATACACACACTGCACTCATACACACACTGCACTCATACACACACTGCACTCATACACACACTGCACTCATACACACACACACTGCATTCATACACACACACTGCACTCATACACACACACTGCACTCATACACACACACTGCACTCATACACACATGCTGCACTCATACACACATGCTGCACTCATACACACACTGCATTCATTATACACACACTGTAAATAAATATTCAATTAATATATTTTTTTTAGGATCTAATTTTATTTAGAAATTTACCAGTAGCTGCTGCATTTCTCACCCTAGTCTTATACTCGAGTCAATACGTTTTCCCAGTTTTTTGGGGTAAAATTAGGGGCCTCGGCTTATATTCGGGTCGGCTTATACTCGAGTATATACGGTAAGTAAAAGATTTTTCAAGTAAAAGTCCACAAACATGTTTTTTTTTCAATTTTTCACTATATTATAATTTTGATACAAATAATGGTATGTAAAGAAAGCCCTTCTTGTCCTGAAAAAAAACAATATATAACTTGTATGGGAACCATAATGAGAGAGAGGAAAATTACAGCTAAACACAAACACCACAAAAGTGTAAAAACTGCTCTGGTCCTTAACTTACAACATCACAAAAAACATGATGGTCCTTAAGGGGTTAAAAAAAGAAATCCAATAGAAGATGATCACTGCAAGAAAAACAGATTTTTTTGAATGAAAATGTTAAAATATTGATTTTTTTTATAAGATGGCAAAAATATGTTGTAGCGGAATGCAGTAAGCCTGTCCTGCAAAATGCCTGTGTGACTGTGTTCGTATAATTTTTCCCTATGTTGAAATTGCTGTTCGTCTGTTTATTATGTGAATGATATGTTATTCGGTAGTTTCCATCCGTACTATATACTTATGGAAACTACCGAACGGAGGGGCCACCCCGGAGAGAAGTGTGCCAGCAATTAAGGTTCACATTCTTTCCAAACCGCAAGTTAACCGGCTCATTAACATTGTATCTGGGTGGCCGCCATTCGGCATGCGTACACGTGGCGGCGGCCATCTTACGCACGAAAATCCCAGCGGTGTTTGGTCGTCGAGTGCCTGGAACTCAAATCGGACACTCAGACAACCAAACACCGCTGAGACCTCCAGAGCTCCATAACTGCCGAACGGAGAGACATAACGAATCCCCATTCGGTAGTAATAAAGTACCGAATGAGGGAATCACTATCTAGGTGAATGTAAATGTGGATGGCAATTGTAAATGTCTATTTTAACTACCGAACGGAGACCGACCGCAGGGCCCATTCTCATGGAACCCTTTTCGGATACCAACTCGTGTGCGGTCGGTCAAACTTCACTTGCCTGTAACTGCCGAACCCCTGGTCCGATCTGGGTGAATTTTGGATATTATATTCACCCAGATCAGGGCTACCCAGCGGTACCCTGATATTAAAGATATATGATGGTTTAGGGGTACATCCAAGTTTGGGGTAAACTACTGTACAACTTAAGGGGATTATGACTCACTCTGAGGGGAGGAGATGTGTGGGAGGTAGCAAGAATGGTATTGGTTACTGTCATAATTGCTGTAGTTCCCTCCCTTGCATGGGAGCAGGCTTTATAAGAAACCTTGGAATAAACGATTGTCAGTTCTACTCCTGAAACTGTGTGTCGTCCAGTTATTGGGAGTGCTGTGGGGATATTGCTGTACCGTTTTACCTGCTGGAAACTCTGCTGGGATTTACTAATGACTTGTTCCTGAGCCCTCCTTGGATCTAAAGTGGAGAATAGCTGCGAGAAATCAGCTCTCCGCTACATTGGTTGGCAGCGCTGGGATCCAGACTCACAGAGGAACAAGGATTAATGGAGATTGACCTTTCCACGCTAAAAAGAACCACCTTGAAAGACCTTCTGGAAGCAAAAGGTGTTTCTGCCAGCAGCAAGTCCAAAGCAACGCTTATCACCGAAGTAATGGCAGAATACAGAGCAGAGGAGGTCCAGGCCACGGAACAAAGACCTGAAACAGAACAGGAGGAGTTCCAAAGGCAATTACAATACAGACTGGCCTTCTATGGGGAAAACCCACCCACAGAGATCATCTCTAAAACCATGACAGAGGTGCAGGAATTTGTAAAGAGAAACAGGAGACCACAAACACCAGAAAGAGGTACCGCAGGAGCTATAGCACAAGAGGGTAAGCCCAAAATTCCCTACCAAGCTTTTAAAACGTATGTGGAAGCAGAGGAGGATATAGATGCCTTCCTACAGGACTTTGAGAGACTATGTACACTGCATAACATACCAAGGGAAGAGTGGGTACCCATATTAGCGGGACGGCTGTCAGGAAGGGCAGCGGAAGCCTACCGCACTGTACCAGATGTGGAAATTAGGAACTATAACCGGGTGAAAGAGATTATCTTGGCCCGGTATGCAATAACAGCAGAGGCATACCGGAGACGTTTCAGGGAATTGAAAAAGGTGGACAAAGATTCACATGCGGAGTGGGCTTGCCGACTAGAAAGGGCAGCCCTTGGGTGGATGCAGTCGAGTAAAGCGAGGTCCATGGAGGACTTATTACAAATGCTACTGTTGGAGCAGTTTTATGAGGGGATATCCTCAGAACTGCAGGAATGGGTGAGGGACCGTAACCCCACCACCCTCACCGAGGCTGCCAAAAAGGCAGATGACTTTATGGATGCTCGCAGACAAACCAAGACAGTGGGTAACAAACCGGCCATGCGGCCACTGGGGGTAAATTCATTTTCTCCTAACCCTCAACCCCCACCAAGATCCCTTCCTCCACCAGCACCAGCAGCAGCGCAGCCGAGATACCGCACACCTGCTTCTGTGCAATGCCACCGATGCCAGAGGTGGGGACATTACCAACGAGATTGTCCGCAGTCCAGGGAACGCAACACCTGGATCCGACCAGGGCCCCCACCACCACCACCGAGAGCAGCAGCACATCATTACCAGGATGAGGTACCACTTCCCTACAGCTCTGCCGTTCCAGTCACGACTGTGGAACAGTGGGAAGTGCTGCATGAGGCCAACCCCTTACAGGCACAGGCGGATAACCGCCAGCACCATAGGCAAACCGTATATCTGGAAGGGAAGCCTATGCAGGGGCTCAGAGACTCAGGAGCCACCATCACCCTGGTGCAAAGCCATTTGGTTCCAGATAAGGCCAAACTGAATAAGACTGTGGCTGTCAGGGTTGCAGGGGGAGCCGTGTATCGGCTAGACACAGCCAGGGTACATTTGCATTGGGGTGCGGGGTACGGGAATGTGGAAGTGGGACTAATGCCGCAATTACCTGCTGAGGTGGTCCTGGGGAATGACCTGGGCAAACTCACCTCAGCATTTGAACCACAACCTACTGAAGAAGCACACCCAGTAGTCACCAGGCAACAGGCCCGCACCCAACAAAACAACGCACTGCCGGAGGTCCAGGTAAGAGATTCCTCCCCTTCCCTAGACTGTATCCCTTGGGCCCCTCCTGACGAGTTTGTAGCCGAGGTAGTCACGGACCCCACCTTACAGGTATACCGAGACAAGGTCACCTCTATCCAACCGGGGGCGGAGGGGGAAAGATTTGTATGGGACCGACAGTTATTATACCGGGAATCAAGTAAACAGATAGATGGGTCAGACCCCATTACCACAAGACAGCTGGTGGTACCTCAGAGGTACCGAACCGAATTACTCCGGATAGCGCACGATATTCCGCTATCCGGACATTTGGGGGTCAGCCGTACCAGATACCGATTGACCCAGAGTTTCTTTTGGCCAGGGATTAGCCAGGAGGTACGCAGGTACTGTAATACCTGCGACACGTGCCAGAGGGTGGGAAAGAGGGGGGATAAGCATAAGGCTAAGCTGCACCCCCTACCCATAATTGAGGAACCCTTTCATAGGGTTGCCGTAGATATTGTAGGTCCCTTCCGGAAACCCAGCCCCTCGGGCAAAAGATACATCCTGACTGTAGTGGACTATGCCACGCGCTACCCCGAGGCGGTAGCTTTAACTAATATACATGCAGAGACGGTGGCTGAGGCGCTGATGCAGGTTTTCTCCCGGATGGGGCTACCCAGGGAGATCATCTCGGATCAGGGCACTCAGTTCACGGCAGAGGTTACCCAACAACTCTGGAAGTTCTGTAAAATTAAGCCTATAATTAGTGCTCCGTACCACCCCCAGACTAATGGGCTCTGCGAACGGTTCAATGGCACCTTAAAGCAGATGCTCCGAACCTTCGCAGAGACTCACCGAGACTGGGAAAAATTCCTGCCGCACTTACTGTTTGCTTACAGGGAAGTGCCGCAGGAATCTACAGGATTTTCCCCTTTTGAGCTGCTATTCGGGAGGAGAGTAAGGGGACCCCTAGACTTGATTAGAGAGCACTGGGAGGGAGACCGTAGCGTGGACGGTACCCCTATTGTACCATATGTGTTGGCCCTCCGAGATCGCCTGGAAGCACTCACCAAGACGGTAAAGGAAAACCTACAGGCAGCTCAGACGCGGCAGCGCACCTGGTACGATAGAGGCGCCAGGGACCGCAGCTTTCAGGTCGGACAGAAAGTTTTAATTTTAAAACCTGTTCGACACGATAAGCTACAGGCCGCCTGGCAAGGCCCTTATAGAGTGGTAGAACAACGATGTGACACCACGTATATAATTGGCCACTGCGCAGGGAATGGGGGGCGACGCATGATCCATGTGAACATGCTGAAACCTTACCAGGAACGTTCCGAGGAGGTGACAGCGATCTGCGCCCCCACCTCTGAAGAGAACGACAGCCTACCCCTCCCCGATCTGTTAGAAGACGGACAGCTGGCTGGGGATTTAGGAGCAGTTGTATTGGGGGATCGGTTGAGCCCACAGGAGCGTATCGAGGTACAACAGCTACTGCAGGAAAAGCAGGAAACCTTTTCTAATGTACCTGGATACACCCCTCTGGCTACCCACCGAGTAGACACCCCAGGTCAACTCCCCATGCGCCAGACCCCGTACCGCATCCCTGAAGCGGTCCGGGAGAATATGCGCAAAGAAATTGAGGAGATGATACAGTTAGGAGTAATTGAGCCCTCAGATAGTCCCTGGGCATCTCCAGTGGTCCTCGTACCAAAGCGGGACGGCACGACCCGCTTTTGCGTGGACTACAGGAGACTGAATGAGAAGACCGTATCCGACGCATACCCGATGCCTAGGATCGATGAGTTACTAGACCGGATGGCCAGGGGGCAATACCTTACCACGATTGATCTGTGCAAAGGGTATTGGCAGATTCCCCTGGCCCCGGACGCCATCCCCAAGTCCGCCTTTGTCACCCCATTCGGCCTGTACCAATTTAAGGTCATGCCGTTTGGGATGAAAAACGCGCCGGCTACCTTCCAGCGGATGGTGGACCGTCTCCTAGATGGGTTCCAAGACTATACCTGCGCATATCTCGATGATATTGCCATATTTAGCGATACCTGGCAGGAACACTTGGCCCATATAGGAGCGGTCCTAGACAGGATCAGGGAAGCTGGTTTGACCCTAAAACCAGCTAAATGTAGTATCGGGATGGCCGAGGTACAGTACCTGGGCCACCGAGTGGGCTGTGGTAAGCAGAAGCCGGAACCCGCCAAAGTAGAGGCGGTATCCCAGTGGCCTACCCCGACGACTAAAACCCAGGTGTTAGCCTTCTTAGGGACAGCAGGGTATTATCGGAAGTTTGTCCCCAATTATAGTGCCCTGGCCAAACCCCTCACTGACCTGACCCGTAAAAACCTTCCCCGCCAAGTAACCTGGACCCCGGAGTGTGAGCAGGCATTCCAAAACTTGAAAGATGCACTTGTTAATGCCCCTATCTTGGCCGCTCCCAATCCAACTAAACGTTTTCTTGTTCACACAGACGCTTCTATGTTTGGATTGGGGGCAGTATTAAGCCAAGTCGGGGCCGATGGCGGAGAACATCCCGTGGCTTACATCAGTCGCAAACTTTTACCCCGGGAAGTAAGCTACGCCGCCATCGAGAAGGAATGCCTGGCTGTGGTGTGGGCCTTGAAGAAATTGCAACCCTATTTGTATGGACAGGCTTTTTCGCTGCTCACGGATCACAACCCGTTAGTCTGGCTGAACCGGGTGGCTGGGGACAATGCCAGGCTGCTGCGCTGGAGTTTGGCGCTACAGCCTTTTGACTTTAACATTCAATACCGCCCGGGTAAGCAAAACGGAAACGCCGACGGGTTGTCGCGACAAACTGATCTGGAGAAATGATCCGTGAGCACCCCGGTCATCCCCAAGCCGATCCGTGTGGGATCAGACTGTGTATGCCGGCTTGTGGGCAAGGGGGAGCAGTGTAGCGGAATGCAGTAAGCCTGTCCTGCAAAATGCCTGTGTGACTGTGTTCGTATAATTTTTCCCTATGTTGAAATTGCTGTTCGTCTGTTTATTATGTGAATGATATGTTATTCGGTAGTTTCCATCCGTACTATATACTTATGGAAACTACCGAACGGAGGGGCCACCCCGGAGAGAAGTGTGCCAGCAATTAAGGTTCACATTCTTTCCAAACCGCAAGTTAACCGGCTCATTAACATTGTATCTGGGTGGCCGCCATTCGGCATGCGTACACGTGGCGGCGGCCATCTTACGCACGAAAATCCCAGCGGTGTTTGGTCGTCGAGTGCCTGGAACTCAAATCGGACACTCAGACAACCAAACACCGCTGAGACCTCCAGAGCTCCATAACTGCCGAACGGAGAGACATAACGAATCCCCATTCGGTAGTAATAAAGTACCGAATGAGGGAATCACTATCTAGGTGAATGTAAATGTGGATGGCAATTGTAAATGTCTATTTTAACTACCGAACGGAGACCGACCGCAGGGCCCATTCTCATGGAACCCTTTTCGGATACCAACTCGTGTGCGGTCGGTCAAACTTCACTTGCCTGTAACTGCCGAACCCCTGGTCCGATCTGGGTGAATTTTAGATATTATATTCACCCAGATCAGGGCTACCCAGCGGTACCCTGATATTAAAGATATATGATGGTTTAGGGGTACATCCAAGTTTGGGGTAAACTACTGTACAACTTAAGGGGATTATGACTCACTCTGAGGGGAGGAGATGTGTGGGAGGTAGCAAGAATGGTATTGGTTACTGTCATAATTGCTGTAGTTCCCTCCCTTGCATGGGAGCAGGCTTTATAAGAAACCTTGGAATAAACGATTGTCAGTTCTACTCCTGAAACTGTGTGTCGTCCAGTTATTGGGAGTGCTGTGGGGATATTGCTGTACCGTTTTACCTGCTGGAAACTCTGCTGGGATTTACTAATGACTTGTTCCTGAGCCCTCCTTGGATCTAAAGTGGAGAATAGCTGCGAGAAATCAGCTCTCCGCTACATATGTAAACAATGCTCCAGTATTAGAATCCTTTATAAACGGGCTCCGTTTTCGTTATGTGGAATTTCAAATGAAATTGACTACAACCACCCTGCCAATAAATGTACATAAAGGAACATAGTGGAAAATTTATTCATACTTACCGTAATTTTCTTTTCCTGGCTATTATTCATGGCAGCATATACACATGGGTTAGCTCCTCCCCTACAGCCGATAGGACAGGAAAACCACCAAGGTTTTAAAAGGAGGCTCCATCCCTAAGGTCCTCAGTCAGTTTACAAGCTCTACAGTACATAAATAGAGACATTAATGGGTGGGAAGTATATGCTGCCATGAATAATAGCCAGGAAAAGAAAATTACGGTAAGTATGAATAAATTTTCCACTTTCCTGGCTAATCATGGCAGCATATACACATGGGGGATACCCAAGCTTACAAAGGGAGGGACAGAATAGCCAATCAAATAATCAGAATAATTCAACATAGATAGAAGAATGAACTGAGTTAAGTACTTGAGTACCAAATTGTGCATCATAGACAGTTTTAACGAACAGTATGAAATGCCAGACAAACGTGTCTAAAGAGGTTCAAATGCTAGCTTACAAAAAGTGTCAGCAGAAACCATTGCCATGGCAACCCATGATGCTGCAACAGCATGAGAGGAGAGTGCCCTGATACCCTCCAGCACAGGTAGAGAACGGACGTGACGTCCAAATTGTGCCTCATTAATTGCTTCAATGTCCAATATGAAATGCAGGACAAACTAGTTCAAAGAGGTCCAAATGCCAACTTTACAAAGTTTCAGCAGAGACCATTGCCATGGAAGCCCACAAGATACTGTACTAGTGGAGAATGTACTAGTGGAGAATGCCCCAAATCCTTTGGTACAGGTAGAGAATGGCATTGAAAGTCTCTCACTTTAGGCAGGATCTCTGGTGCTACATGCAAGACAACCATATCCTGTTGAAATTCAGTGAATGGGGGTACACAGGATCAAGCCTGGAGTTCACCCATTTTCCTTGCTGGTGTACCAGCCACCAGCACTTTCTGTGCTACCACCATGGAAGCTCCTTCTAGAGGTTCGAATAATGGTTCAGTCAGGGCCCGTGAGACCAGTGCTACGTCACATATTGGCTTCACCACACTCAGTGGAGGCATGATTTCATTCAATGCCTATATGAAGCAAAGTGCAGCTAAGTGCACACATTCACCTTGCTGAGGTACCAGTCATCAGCAACAGCAACGTCTGGGCTAACATCATGGAAGCTCCTGCTAGAAGTTCAGTCAGAGTCTGTGAGACCAGTGGTACGTCACATATTGGTTTCAACACTCTCAGCGGAGGCTTGAGTTCAATTGTTGCTTACATGAAGCAAAGCACCAGGGGCATCAACGCTCAATCGGTACCCTTCAGTACAGGTAGAGAATGCCATAGATAAGCATTCACCATAGGCAGGATCTTCAGGTGCCAAATGCAAGACGACCATATCTGTTGAAAAGTAGTGAAAGGGGATTCACAGGATCAAGCCTGGAGTTCACCCATTTTCCTTGCTGGGGTACCAGCCACCAGCACTTTCTGTGCTACCACCATGGAAGCTCCTTCTAGAGGTTTTGAATAATGGTTCAGTGAGGGCCCATGAGACCAGTGGTACGTCACATATTCGCTTCACCACACTCAGTGGAGGCATGATTTCAATCAATGCCTATATGAAGCAAAGGGCAGCTAAGTGCTCCTCTAGAGTTTTATAACACAGAACCTTTCAAGGCCTGAACAAGGAGTAATTCCAACAGACAAAAGCATGTCAAGCTTAGTAAAGCCTGTATAGGATTGTAAGAGGATCTCAATGACCGTCTCAGGGATGCCTATACTAATATGGACTCCCGCATCAACACCAGAACTTGAGGATCCTGGTGTGTCATGGGGCCTTGTAATAGGTCTGGATGTACAGGAATTTCCCTTGGAGGTTCCAGAATCATCTTATTCATCATAGAAATTAGAGTCGACACGGTCTTCCTGTAACGAGTATATACCCCTACACGCAGGATCCAGCCAAACAGAAGACAGCACAGAGGAGAGATACGTCTACCGGACCTTAGAGTGGCCGGACTCGACGTAATAGGAGAAGACAGAGTCAGGAACGATCCGAGGTCAAGGGCACAAAGAGACAGCGTAAACGAAAACTAGCCGGGGTCTGGTACACAGGAATCAGCAAGCCGGCAAACAGTACAAACAAGGATAAAGCGAAAACGAAGTCAGAATACAAAGCCAAGGTCAAATACGGAGAAACACAACTGAACACAACAAGCACTAAAGGGAACTGTAGCAGAAACCACAATAGGGCAAGGAACTAAGGGAAAAGGGTGAGTATAAGTAGCCTTCAAACTAATGTGATTGGCTCCTGTCACTTCCACACCCCCACCAGGTAAGTGTATGGGGTGATTGGCATGACAGGAGCCAATGGGAGCCTTTTTGCAATTTAGGCTCCCACTGTCTCTTTAAGAGCGCGCCCGAGACTCGCGGCGCGCTCTTAGCTGCAGGCGGGACACGTGACCGCATCTCGCGGTCACTGCCCGTCCTCCTGTTAGGAGAGTCGGATGAGCCGCGCGCGGCTCGTGCAGCCGCAGGACCGCGCGTGGCTTGAAGAGAGGACCGCGGCCGGCCCCCGGATAAGTTAAGTACCGCTACAGTACCCCCCCCTGAGGACACGCCCTCTGGGCGGGCAGGACCAGGCCTGGCAGGAAAACGCGAATGGAAAGAACGTACAAGGCGGGGAGCATGAACAGCATCCGCAGAAATCCAACTGCGCTCCTCAGGCCCATAACCCTTCCAATGTACCAAGTACTGAAGCCGACCCCTAAGGAAACGAGAGTCAATAACAGCAGACACTTCGAACTCCTCATGACCCTCCACAGAGACAGGAGGGGGAGGGGGAGGGGGAGTATGCCGGGTATAGCGGTTGCGTACGTAAGGCTTCAACAACGAGGTGTGAAATACATTAGGTATACGCAGATTCTTAGGCAGACCCAAGGCATAAGAAACGGGATTAACCTTATGTATAATGCGATAAGGACCAATGAAGCGGGGAGCCAATTTCATAGAAGGCACCCGGAGGCGAATATTCCGTGTGGAAAGCAAAACCCTGTCCCCCACAACATAGGAAGGAGCCGCTCTGCGATGCTTGTCAGCCTGAGCCTTCTGGCGGGCAGCAGAGTCCACCAAAGAACGCTGAACCTGCTCCCAAGTATTACGCAAACCAGCCAAATGCTCATCCAGAACTGGCATGCCCTGTGAGGAGAATGCAGCTGGAAGAACAACGGGATGCTGGCCATAGACAAAGTAAAAAGGGCTTTTGCCGGAAGAATCATGAGTGGCGTTATTCCGAGCAAATTCAGCCCAAGGAAGCAGGTCAGACCAATTGTCCTGATGGTGAGACACAAAACAACGAAGGTACTGCTCCAGAGACTGGTTGGCACGTTCAGCAGCTCCATTAGACTGGGGATGGTAAGCAGAAGAAAATGAGAGAGAAATACCCATCTCCGAACAAAAGGCTTTCCAGAACCTGGAAATAAATTGGCTACCCCTATCGGATACAATAGATAAGGGAATACCATGTAATCGAAACACTTCTCTAGCGAAGATAAGAGCCAGTTCCTTGGAAGTGGGCAACTTGCGAAGAGACACAAAGTGAGCCATTTTGGAAAACCGATCTACTATCATTAGGATGACTGTGTTACCATTCGAAGGGGGTAATTCAACAATAAAATCCATTGATAGATTAGACCAAGGTCTCTCGGGAACGGGTAACGGATGCAACAGCCCACAAGGAACTCTACGAGAGGATTTCATACATGCACAAGTAGTACAAGCACTTATATAGTCAGTAACATCCTTACGTAAGGTATCCCACCAGAAATACCGAGAAACGGCTGACACCGTTTTGGAAATACCAGGATGTCCAGCAGTCTTAGTATCGTGATACAGTGACAGAATATCCCGTCTCTCGGGAACGTCAACGAACAATTTATCATTAGGCCTCTCGCTAGGTGCCATGCTTTGTTTCGCTTGTATGGCCTGCAGGAGGGACGAGGAAATAGACAATATAGTAGTTGCTATTATCCTGTCTGGGGGAATGACAGGAGTGACATCAATCTCCTGTTTGTCAATAGTCTCGAATTGTCTGGACAGAGCGTCCGCTTTAGTGTTCCCATCACCTGGCCTATAGGTGATTATATAATTAAAATGAGACAAGAACAGTGACCACCTAGCCTGACTTGAAGACAATCTTTTAGCTTCGCTAAGGTAGGATAGGTTCTTATGATCCGTAAATATGAGGATAGGATCCTTAGTGCCCTCTAACAAATGTCTCCATTCTTTGAGTGCTAAAATGATAGCAAGGAGTTCGCGATTACCCACATCATAATTCCTTTCTGCTTTGGACATTTGTTTAGAAAAGAAGCCACAAGGATGCAATGGCTTGTCAGGAGACTCTCTTTGGGATAAGACAGCACCTACCCCTATATCGGAAGCATCAACCTCAAGTATATATGGCAATGAGGGGACAGGATGCTGTAAAATAGGTGCAGAGGCGAACGTAGTCTTAAGAAAGTCGAAAGCCTGAAGTGCCTCGGTAGACCAGGCACGTGTATTGCCATCCTTTTTAGTCATACGAGTAATAGGTGCTACGATAGACGAAAAACCTTTGATAAAACGTCTATAATAATTAGAGAAAGCCAGAAAACGCTGGATGGCTTTCAGACCTTGCGGCAGAGGCCATTCTATGACCGCCGCGAGCTTCTGAGGATCCATCCGAAAACCCTTAGCGGAAATCAAATACCCTAAAAACTGGACCTCGGATTGGTCGAATAGACATTTTTCTAGTTTGCAATAAAGACCATTAGCAAGAAGGGTCTTCAGAACTGTCGTAACATGTCTGTGATGAGTGTGTAAGTCTGTAGAATATATTAAAATGTCATCCAAGTACACAATAACAAATGAGTGAATAAAGTCCCTTAAGACATCATTAATAAATTCTTGGAATACTGCTGGGGCATTGCAAAGCCCAAATGGCATGACGGTATACTCATAATGACCTGACCTAGTGTTAAAGGCTGTCTTCCATTCGTGGTCCTTTTTTATACGTATCAAATTGTATGCTCCTCTAAGATCTAATTTGGTGACAATAATCTCTCTCTTGTTAGACCAAGATAGGAAGGATCTGTAAGGAATCCAGAGATGCCATTGTGCCCATCTGACAAGTCTGCTAGTGGAAGACAGGATTCCTAGTAGTTGCATCTATTTTCTTGCTGTTACCAAGCAGAAATGAAGAAACTGGGAGAGAAAACCTTTTCAATCTGTGGAACTGTTCCCGAGATAGGGAAAAGCAGAGCATAGAATCTTCCACTTGGGAATGTCAACCGCTGAGCTGGTCTGAAACCGCTTTTCTTGATATTCATCAAGCAGCCAAACTTTAGGAGTTATGAAATAACTATATACCTCTGTGTGCCTGCCTTCTGAGGGTCTAAGGCTATCAGAAGTAGATCCTCCAGATAAGGGAACCAGGTGGAGTTCTGGACTCTCAATAACACTATAAGCACATATAAAGATTCTTGGGGCCACATTGAGGCCAAATGGTAGGTTCTCTTCTGAGCTAATGCCGAAGATCTCTGCAGATTGGACTGAAAGTAAGCATCCTTGAGATATATAGAGGTAAGGAAATTATCCTTCCAGATTGCTTGAGATATGAATCTGATTGACTCCATCCCGAAGACTCTGACATTCAGCCTCTTGTTGGCCCCTCTTATGCCCAGTGTAGGCTTTCATGTGCTTTTCCTCTTAGCACCAGAAGAGAGGCAAAACTTGTCCCTGGAACTGCTCTTGTTCTGGGACCTAAAAAAAAATCACCTCTTCGTCCAGAAGGCTTTACCTCTTGATTCATTGGCCTGTTGGTATGGAGACTCCTGTGCCCGTTAAGAAAAAACTCCAGTCTATTTCAATCTGGACCATGGATACCACTCAAGCCTCCAGAGTATGACGAGCCCAGGTATATGTGATCAGAAAAATGAGGCTCCTAGTACTGGAGGAGATATGTTCATTGCTGAAGAGCAAAATGACTGCGTTATAGCTCCATTAGAACCTTGAAAGGCAGGTTTACCAACTGCCATGAGTCACCTCTGGAGTATTCCCTGCAGGGCCAGTAGCTCCATGTATCTCAGAAATACTGCTCACTGGAGGTTCTCCGGTCAGACTATGAGGAGCTGGGATCCTTGGAACTTCCATCCTAAGGTACCAATATCTTGCAGCCCTCATTCGCCTTTTCAATGGAATTATCCAAAGTTTTCCCAAACAGCACCACCCCTTCAAATAGAATGGTGTAGAGGGCAGACTTGGAGGATGAGTCATCATCCCAGAAATAGAACCATAATGCTTTCTTAGCTGCTATAGATAAAGCCATTTGATCCAGAGAAAATCCTAGTTACATCTAGGGAAGTTTCTGTGAAGAAGTCAGTTGTAACCTCAGACTGCCTCTTCAATCTTGGCTTTTAATATATCTCTCCATAGTAGCCTTTAGATCTTTAATCACATATTTCATGTTTGTAGAAACAGCAGCGGAAGTCACAGCTGGCTGGCCTCCTGCAATGGAAGGCGTAAAATTTTGGACAGGTCTGCGTCCACCTATGATCCATAAGTGTGCAACTTAGGTTGTGTAGTTCTGGGGTTGGAAATAACTTCCTCCACAGGGCAAAGCTTGGCCTCTTTTCTTACCCCTAAGGCCTCTGGAACTTACTTTGTAAGCCCTGCCCGCATGTCATGTGGCTGCACAGTGATAGGTCATGCTGAAGCGACAACCTTCTGGAGGAAGTCAGTGCATAACCGATTCCTTCCACTGTTTTCTCCTCATAACCAGATCCTGGTGAAGAATCAGACACCTGACAAATAATAATAACTAAATATTACCTGTGGTAAAGTATTAAGAAAAAATGTGCACTGTTAAATTCTATAAGAAACCAGCGAAACAGCTTTAAAACAGGCTGAAGACAGCACTTATCCATGTCTGGAGACCCTGCAAATACTTACCAAATAAGTGTGGTATGTTTACTGTAATTTTCCCTTTATTTTAGGCACTTTATGGCAATTGCCCTTATCCAAGATGGCCTCCACAACTTGTATTCCCACAATAAGGCACAAACTGCACACATGTGGGCCTATTCTGAGTGTGTTTGCTGTGTAGAGACCAGGGAGGACTCTGTCTGAAGCCTACATGGCCCCCATAGGAAGCTGAAGGCGCCTACTCATACACGACTGCAGGACCCTCTGACCTTGGTGGTAGAGAGTTAGACGTGCTGGATCAACTCACCAGGACCTTTGATGCCTTTTGGAAGAAGCTTATGGCTTGCATGCAGATTGCAGCCCGCGCTGCACCAACTCCACAGCCTCAACAAAGCTTTACACTTACAAGGAGTGAAGGAAGGGGAGCTCGCCTCGCTCGCCCCGCATAAAGAAAAGACGCCCACCATGTGTTGGAGTGGCAAACAGCAGGTGCAAAAATGCCATAAGCCTCCACTCATGCAGACCCCGCTATACTATACCGGAGGGATGGCTGCAGTCTGCTACACTGTCTGTAGAAAGGGACTTTGCATCTGTAAAGGGACCACTTTACCAACACTTGGCAGACTCAACATAGCCCTGAAATCTTTTTGTCATATGTTACATTTACTTATGTTCTAACCTATCTATTTTTACATTTTCGGCTGATTTCTTTCCCATCTAATGCCTTAATTGCTTGGGGTTCTGACTGCCCGGCTGCCCATGGCAGGGATCTCCTGGGTGTTCTCTGACCCTCTCACTCTGCTAAACTAGCCTACTATAGCCTGTCGAAACACCCAATGTATATATCATGAACTACTCCCTATCTATAACACAATTTCCATGCATTAATTAACGTTTGTTAAAATTTTCACTTTAACAAATAATATAAATGTGCAGTTTCCTTGCATTGTTTGCTGGATAACCTTATATGTGGTTTATTATCTTGAATGAGTACACTATCCATGATCTCTTGCTGCACATCAAAAATAAAGAATTTAAGCAAACAAAAAAAAAACTACATAATGATAGAGAAAAGAGAGAAGCGCCATTAGCTTGCACATAGAGGATTGGGTAACTAAATAGCTGATTTTCAGAGAATGACTCACTTGGGATAGTTGGGTGCAAAGTGTGTATAGCAATGTATCTAAAAACAGACTGCACCAGACTTGGCTGGAGTTCAGGCAGGTCACATTTTAAAGGAAAAGTTTAATAGCTGCAGGAATGAAGGTAAGACTGATACTAGATGATATGTTGAGAGGTTAGCAAACAACATGCTTAGTTCTGAGACTGAGAAAGTGTTCCTTGGCAGGGAGCCTGCCCCCCTGTAGGAGTTACTGGCTGTAAGGATCCTGGGTGCTGGATCAGCAAGCTAAATTCTAAAAAACAATTCATTTCTAGGGTCAGGAGGCAAAGTTAAGTCTGGCTTGGGTCACAACTAAATGAGCTGAATATAAAATCTGAAATGTGTTCACAATCTCAAGGAAAAATCACCTGAGCCTTGTTGGTATGTTTAGCAAATTCCATACTAACTGAGAAAACAGTTAAAGGGAAAGTCTAGGTTTGAAAATGCATATTTTGATACATTTGAAAAATGTAATTTAAAACAAATATTAATTTATTGTTTTTTCCAACTTCTCTTTCTAACATCCTACCATTTCTCAGCTGAGGAACGGTCTGCAACTAAGCCAGTCTGCTCCCTTTATGCCCAGTAAAATTTGCTTGTTACTGATCAAGAATCTGACCAATCAAATACTTCACACAGAGAAGTATTGTTGATTGAGAGCATGATATATAATGTCATGAATGTAACAGTTTAGTGAATATACTCTAAACACATTTGGAACCTATAACAAGTAAACGAAAATGGCTCAAATAAAGTTATAAAATAAAAGACTGGATGTTTTAAAAATGACAAACAATAATGCTGGGTTATAAGAAGTTCCATACCTGCAGGCTTTCCTTCAGTCTTTATTGAGATCCCTTATCTTACAATAGAGGCTGGTGGATCCCACACACTCCAGAAACACTCTTCTCACCTGGACAGCATTAGCTGCTTCTCAGCTCTGAGTAGCATATAAGAAAGACCCCAATCTATGTGAGTCCAAGGGTAAATATTTTGTTGAAGCTTGTCTGAAAGCGAGGCATGGTCTAAATGCTTCTAAAATTAAAATTAAAGATATGTATAGAGAGACTATTTCATTAACAAGCAGGGAAGGTGTGGCTAGGGCTGCAGAAATAAACAGGGTTACTCACTGTGACGGTAGTAATCTGTATCACCGTCCAATATTCCCTTTTTCCCAATAGTAGCACATTCCCAATAATCCACAGGAATAAATATCGCTGGTATCGCCAAATAATCCACACATGAGCCAAAGCTTAATGCTGGAACAAGACTGATTTACTGGAAGCAACAGGCATTCAATTTATACAATAGCAGACTCCTCCTCTGGGCCAGGCTAGATAATTGAGTTTCAGCAACATACTAAACTCAATTATCTGCTGGCCAGAAATATTATAAAATAAGTTTTAACATTTTTAGAAAAGTACTTTCTGCATAACATACAAATATAACAATTACATCCCTGGGTAGCTGAGGATACTGGGAGTCACATATCCAAATCTCACGAAATTCAGTTCGGTAGTTTCCGTGTTGCATCGTGTGGAAGTTTGACCGGCTCGCCATGTGGTGGTATGCAATTTAGAGTTCCATGAAATCAGCAGCAAGAGCCGGTCTCCGTTCCCGCCTAATTACACGAAAACTACCATACGAATGTTGCAGCTTGTTATATGAAAATGCTCCCCTTGTTCGGTAGATTCAAACTCCCGAATGCCGGTTTGATTCGTTGAATGGAAAATAGTCAGCCGGGACTTCCATAATGACCGGACGTTCACGTGGTTACCATGCCGAAAACAGTTCCAGGCAATTCATGCGTAAGTCCCGCTGACCGCATTCGGGCGGCCACCTAGGAACACTCAATTAACTTGCGGTTTTCTCAACGTTGCAAATTCTGATTGCTACCCAGGGTGGTCTCCGTTCGATAGAACGAATACCTTTCTCAAGCACATAGTAAAAACGAACCGGTTAAAAGCATTCAAACAGGAGGGAGAGGATATAACCGAAGGCACACAGGTAAGTATATGGAAATCCTTTACACTCACTACACACCAGTGTATTCCAGGGTATTCCTGACAGCCATTTAGGATGCTGGCCACTATTTGCATTGATAAAAAATGTTTGAATCAGTTGGCTTAAAATAGGTTTTGGTTTTGATTGTGGAATTCTCCACACACATAGCTATATCTAAAAAAAGCGAGAGCGTTGCTGAGCGTTACAATGGGAAAAGGGGACATGCTGATGCTGCATGTGGAGACTCTTGGGCCCCTCTTCACTGGGCAACCATACTGTGCCACCGGGCCACCAGGAAATGATGTGTGTCCCCCCTCCCTGGACACAGGTAAGAGTCAGGGAGGGGACACACATGCACAAAAACAATACACACTGCTCACTATACACTCCTTATACACTCACACACACACTGCACACACACTACACACATACACTGCATACACACTACACACACAGCATACACACACACACACTGCATACACTACACACACACACTGCATACACACTATACGCATACTGCATACACTATACACACACACTGCATAAAGTACACAAGCGCATACACTACGCAAACACACACTGCATACAATAAACACACACACACTTATGCCTGTGTGTCTGTGTATCTGCATGTGTGTCTGTATATGTGTATGTGTGTCTGTGTATCTGTGTGTCTGTGTTTGTATCTGTGTGTCAGTGTATCTGTATGTGTGTCTGTGCCTATGTGTCTCTGTACATGTGTGTCAGTGTGTGTCTGTAAGTGTTTGTATATATATATATATATATATATATATGTGTGTGTGTGTGTGTGTGTATCTGTGTGTCTCCATCTGTATGTGTGTCAGTGTTTGTCTGTATATGTGCATGACTGTGTTTCTCTGTATCTACATGTGTATACCTATGTGTCTGTGTATCTGTATGTGCCAGTGTGTGCATCTGTGTGTTTATGTATCTGCATGTGTGCCACTGTGTGTATATTTGAGTAAATGTGTATATGTGTATACATATCAGCAATTCTAAACCCAAATACACCCCTTCATCCAAATATCAGCACTACATAAAAACACACCACATATTAAAAAAAGCACACTACACAAAAGTGCACGCCAACACATTCAAATGCCAACACTACATGCAAACACACCCCTACATCCACTCACACATACTTCATACAAAAACATGCTTACAACACACTGCTCAGTGCTAAATAAATTTTTAAAAATGCAAACACTGCAATAAATACATTTAAAAAAAAATGTGTGGGTGTTTTTTACATTTTTAAATCTTTAACTGTGTGGGCCAGGTATTATTTATTTATTTATAAAATATTTTACCAGGATGGATACATTGAGATTTCTCTTGTTTTCAAGTACGTCCTGGGTCCACAAAACATTGCATTGTTACAATAGGATACAATATTACAAAAATACAATATACAAACTATAAATATATATACACATACACACATATATAAATTTAATACATAACCAGTAATACATATTTTCAACCATGACAGGTGCATACTGTATTGAGGTATGTTGCCATAGATCTCTTAAAAGATTTTAGATTGAATGAAGATTTGACTGTGTCCCTGAGGTTATTCCATAATTGCGGTGCTCTGTAGGAAAATGAGGATCGAGTCACTTTATTTTTGTATTGCGGTATGCTAAATATTGTGCTAGTACTGGATGTGAGCTTATAGGAGGTGGGAACAGCCGGGGAGAGCCTTCTACTCAGGTAGGGTGGGAGCTTCCCAGAAATGCTCTTCTGCACAAGGCTGGAAAAATGAAGAGTTCGTCTGGATTCCAGCGACAGCCAGTTTAGCTCTTTTAACATGTCACAGTGGTGGGTAAAGTAATTACATTCTAGTACAAAGCAGCAGAATGAACTATATCACGTATTAAGTCTATTAAGGTATGACTGATATTCATTGATAAGGAATAAACCACAGTCCTTGTTACAACTGAGCTGAACTGGAATCATTTTAAAATATCTTAATTTTTAATTTTGATAACGCACAAAAACAGATGGCGACATTCAAATGCATTTCATACTTCTACAAAATTCCAGGTTGAGTCTTATTCTAGTGCCATTCGTTAAAATTACATGTCTTCCAAATCCTGGCAGCTAAATGTTCAGCTATAAATGTGACGATTAGTAAATACATTTAATGGTTATTCTCATTTAGCTATTAACATCCATTAACATTGTATTCAAAAAAAGAGAAAAAAATCAATAGATACAATCATCGAATGGTCATAAACAATCATCTTCTTCATTGCACAATAAAACTGAGATGATATAATCTAGGGATTGCTGGTGAATAATATTAACATTAATATACAGAGCAAACAAACACTGTTCTCACTTGCAGACTGAGTAACATACTCACCTTTATCTCAGAGAGCCAATTAGTGCTCACACTCTATCTCCATATATCTCACGGTCTAAAATATGAGCTATTTTTTATGCAATGTATTGCACTGTGGGAGGTGAAAAATGTATATCTTGTCAAAAGAACTGTGTCTGCTGGAAAAATTGCATTCTATGTTTCCCATTTTAGAATGTGCTCAATAACATATTTCCAGAAAATAATTATTTATATTATTTGCTTACAATTGGAAGAAATAAATGATTCGCCAATTGAAAAATGCAATTAAACACTCCACGTATTTAAAATATAAAAACAAAAATAAATATTCTTAGCATAATTTGATAGGCGTCTTCTGCCAACCAATTTTGTTCCTGTTCTTTGCCAAGAGTAGTAGGAGTAAAACAGGAGTACAGCAAACCTGAAGAGCAACGAGCAAACGAAAATTGTGCAAAACCATTACAAATTATTATCATTATTATTTTTATATAGTGCCAACAAATTCCGTAGTGCTTTACAATGGATGAACTAACAAACATGTAACCGTAATCACACAAGTTTGGATTTTGAAGTGTAGGAGGTGCCATGATGTCAAGTTGAGGAGAGAGGGTGGAATTGTAGAAGGAGATTGCAGAGCTAGAGCAGGTGAGGTTTGAGATAGGTAAAAGGAGAGTTTGGAGGTTAGTGGAGAATTCCTCTAAGTCAAGACATTGGAGGTTTCTGTGAGATTGATGTTCAGATGGTGGTGTCAGTTGGGTCCTGGGTATGCCGATGTCAAGTCAGCAGAGGGTGGTCAGATAGAGAAAAAGGAATAATGGAGAGATTAGAGGTGGTACAGAGATTGGTGAAGGCGAGATCAAGAGTGTTCCCGCTGTATGGGTTGCTGAATTAGACCACTGCGTGAGGCCTAAGGAGGAAGTTACAGAGAGCAGAGAGGCATCAGTGCAGTTGGGATTGTTGATTGGTATATTTAAATACCCAAGTATAAGGAAATAAGTGCTAGAGGAGAGGAAGTGAGTTAGCCTGGAAGAAAAACGCTCAATAAATAGCCTAGAATGACTGGAGGGGGTGGTAGATGAGAGCAATTCTTAAAGCAGTGGGTTTAATAGGCAGACAGTGTGGAATTCAAAGGAAGTAAAGGATAGGGCAGCGGCAGGGGAGATTGGTTGAAGCTACATTGAGGGGAGAGAAGGATACCTACACCACCTCCTTTACAGTTAAGTCTGGGAGTGTGGGAGAATTTAGCCACCGAAACATAAAGAAGTAGGAGTAGCGCTATCAGAGCGGAAGAGCCACTTCTCAGTGAGTGCTAGTAGTGTGAGTGAGTTTGAGATGGAAAGGTTGTGTATGGCTGTTGATTTCAGATTGCTGCAGATGGAGCGGGTGTTCCAGAGTGCACACTGAATGTTAGTAAATGAAGGTAAAGGGCATTGTGATTAGGTTTGTGTGGTTTTTGGTTGTCTTAGTAGAGGAGGTGAAGGGCCCAGGGTTGGGAGAGATATCACTAGCTGATAGAAGGAGTTAGAGATAGTGACAGGAGGTGTGAGTGGGTTTTGTGTGCATGGGGTCGGTGATGAGATCGATTGTGGGTGGTAATTACACAATTACATTTATTTATATTGCACTCACATATTCCACAGCACTGCACAACAGGGAACAGGACACACATCTAAAAAACATTATGGCATACAGGAATATTAGATAATACAGATTAAGGAACAGTGCACTTATCAAATTCTAAATTCTATAAGGCTTATTAAAAACGCCTATTTAAGCAAACCAATATGGGGATTCAGCTATTACCGTATATACTCGTGTATAAGTCGATCTCGAGTTTTGTGACCAACAATTGTGACATTTGCTATGCCCCGTGGATAAGTTGAGGGTAAAACTTGGGGCTATGAAATTCTGTGATTTTTATAATTTTGTCAGATTTTACCTAAAAATCTATCTATTTATCTAGGTAAGATCCTGGAACATAATCCTGTATATAAAGCAGAGTGTGTGTGTGTATATAATGCAGAGTGTGTGTTTGTATGAGTGTGTGTGTATATAATGCAGAGTGTGTGTTTGTATGAGTGTGTGTATATAATGCGAGTGTGTGTTTGTATGAGTGTGTGTTTGTATGAGTGTGTGTATATAATGCAGAGTGTGTGTTTGTATGAGTGTGTGTGTATATAATGCAGAGAGTGTGTTTGTATGAGTGTGTGTATATAATGCAGAGTGTGTGTTTGTATGAGTGTGTGTGCATATAATGCAGAGTGTGTTTGTATGAGTGTGTGTATATAATGCAGAGTGTGTGTTTGTATGAGTGTGTGTGTATATAATGCAGAGTGTGTGTTTGTATGAGTGTGTGTGTATATAATGCAGAGTGTGTGTTTGTATGAGTGTGTGTATATAATGCAGAGTGTGTGTTTGTATGAGTGTGTGTGTATATAATGCAGAGTGTGTGTTTGTATGAGTGTGTGTATATAATGCAGAGTGTGTGTTTGTATGAGTATGTGTGTATATAATGCAGAGTGTGTGTTTGTATGAGTGTGTGTGTATATAATGCAGAGTGTGTATTTGTATTATTTTGAATTTTTTAAAAATATTTTTTAATTTTATTTTAATATTATTATTTTTTATGATTATTATTTTATTATTTAATATTTATTTTTGTCCTCCCTCCCTGCTTGTTACCTGGTCAGGGAGGGGGGCTATCTGAATCCCTGGTGGTCCAGTGGCATGGGCTGTGCAGGGGGGGAGCCAGCAGCAAGCTGTTACATACCTTTATAGCAGCTCCCGTCAGCTCTCTTCACCTCCGTGCATCTCCCCTGTCAGCTCCCAGTGTACATCTCGTGGTCTGCATGCCACGCGGAGCAACGCTCTGACGGCTGCGGGTGTCGCGAGATTTATACTGGGAACTGACAGGGGAGCTGCACGGAGGTGAAGGGAGCTGACCGGAGCTGCTACAAAGGTATGTAACAGCTTGCTGCCAGCCCCCAACAAGACCGCTGGGCTTGTCATGAGCACGGCGGTTCTGGTCTGTATAAGGCAATGTAAGTTGCTGAAAATGTGCTGAAAAACTCGACTTATACTTGAGTATATACAGAAGGTGAAAAAGGCCCTGCCCAAATGAGATTATAATCAGTTACTGTGTGTTAATGCTCTCACAAATGTGAATATTAGTAATATCATGTAGAACTGAAGTGATGATGATTGTTTTTGTACTTGGGCTGATGAATACAATAGCCATTGCTGCTGCCCAAGAGTAGGGTAAGTTTGAATACTATCATTTGTGAGATATACAATACTTGTCCCCTGTACACATACATACTGGAGGGGCTTTAATTCCAAAATACATTTCTTTTTATACACCTCTTAGGATCCGTTTGGTTACAAGTTGAAGGGATTGAAAGCATATATGATTACTGGCCTGTTATTCGACCTCCGGCAACATCATTGGGGTGTCATTAACCAGCCTGGAACAAAAGTTTCCAGTTAGCTAATGTCAATACTGTGCATGTTTTGTTGAGAGTACTCTCAATTAATGAATGGTTTGTGGGATTGACTTCTGCAGCTCAGCATGTCAGGAGGACCCTTGATGACCCGAAGAGAACCCAGTAAGAGGAAAAATGGTTTACCTCATTATTAGGGAAATGGGGACTGAGTACTAGTAGTTATGATGCTTGGAGTAACCTTGTAATGATTATTTTTTTTGTGTGTTTCAATTCTGCTAGTAGGGGAAGAAACATTTTCCAGTCTTTAATACAATCATTCATTGTTTAGTTCAGTCAAGAACTTTGTTTATTTCAGTTACGTTACAGAGATGGTTTTGTCATGTTTTAAGGTCATTCGTTTTGTGTCCTTGGTTTTGCCTAATTGCTTTCTGGAAGCGGATTTGGAACATGCTATGAAATGAATTTCGTTTCACATTGATAGAAGCAAAGCATTCCTTACAGTTAGAGGAATTTAAAGAATATACAAAGGAAGCCTTGAAGTATAAAGCAGCTCAATGTAACGCATGCATTAGGTGAGCATTGTTTATGAATTCACAAACAATTCACCCCCCCACTGCAAACAAGGGGTTATAAAAAAAAAATTCACTTACACAATTCCAGTACAACTGGGTCACGCTCCTCCACCACCAATGTTGGATAGGAATGATAGGACCACTTCACCCAGAACACTTCATTGAGATGACGTAGTCTGAATATTTTTGATGGTCCTTTTAATGTCTTCCCGAAGCCCATGCTTCTCTCCTTTGCATGTCCCTTGCTGCAGACCTATGTCAGATTTTCTGCAGGCAACCCAGTGCATCACCCTTTAATGCTCCCTTGCAGTACATAAATATGAGTAATACTGCCTTGCAAGTGCCAACAATGGTGGCCCACTAGCTACTAGCACTGTCAGTGGGAAAACAGTTTAGATTGTTTTAAGTCCGAGTCTGGAATTCAGGCGTCTGCCAGTTTTTGTTACAGCTGAAATGTGGCACAAATTCAGGATTCAGGATTCAGCATTGGAAAATTCTGACACTTTCTGGATTGAGCAATCTGATTGGACCTGTATTGCAGCAAGTGATTTTGCCCCACTTGGTGTGAGATCATTCAGACTTTAGTGCCCCTATACACTAAATCAGATGGAAATTGTAGTGTTTTCCTATGGTATATACAATAAATACATTACATACAATACATACAAAGAAGAAGAGCGCAAAATGTAAACAAATTAAATTTAATGAAAACATAAATAAATGTGCCTCTCTTTGATATATATACTTAGACAACATAGATTGACTGAAGATTCCCCAGAGCCTGGGAGGGGACACAGGATGGCAGGAAAAGGGGACAAAGGGACTGAGGTTCCGGTTCCGTTATGTGACCATCGGGAGGGGGAGGCCCTCTGGAGGGAACATTGTTGTTGTGTGTGTTCCACCCCTTGCACAGGGAAAGTATAAAGCCGAGTGGGGCCAATAAAGCGTTGTTGTACCCATGGAACTGTGTGTCGTCCAGTTACTGGGGAAAATTGGGTCTCTTCATGTATTCATAGTGGAGGTAACCAGTCGGGTTACCCACGGTCCGCTACACCTACTCTTACCTTTTGTGCTTTTGTGTCACTGTACCCCACTACTGCTAGCATGTAAGCTCATTGAGCAGGGCCCTGTGCGCCCAACTCGTCTGGTAACAATTACATGTCTGTAAGTCCACCAATTGTACAGAGCTGCAGAATTTGTTGGCACTTTATAAATAACAATAATAATAATAATATATAACTATATAAAAATGTTTTTTTTTTAACTGCTGTTCCTGTTTTTCCCTGTATTGGTTACTTTTCCCCACTTGATCTGTAAATCGAATGGCAGGAGAATGCTCCTATCAGTGTACTGCAAGATATATACAGAATATTTTATTAATCTATAGATTTTGATTACACTTTTTTATTTTCCTTCTGATTCAGTATCTGAATTACAATTTGGCCAAGTCAAACCAACATCCAGCCGAAATTCAGGTGTCCCACAAATCTTTCTGTCTTTCGACAGTTACAGCTGCATTCCCAAAATTAATCAGACATTAGAAAATACCTATGAAGAGTATTTGACCATATTTTAATATTTTTTGTCACACATGCTATGTGTGAGAAAATAGTTTTTTTATTGCTATCGTAGATCCTGACTTACAATTTATGTCATATAATCTCTAACACTTTAACTCCCCCAGTATTACTATAATAGGTGACTGAATAAATAAGATATTATAGTTGTATAAATTTACATAATCATTTTTGTAGTATCTCTGAACAGCAATCTATACACATAATTACTGTTCTGCCCAACACTTATGTTCTTCTTATGCATGTAATTCTTCAAAGAAATGGAATTGCTACATTTTTTTTTTCCAACAAAAAGAACCGGGTAAAATGGCCTAAAAGTTGTATAATTCCAGCGAAGATTCATATTAGATTAAGAATATTTTGCGATATAGCATTTGATGGATTACAAGTAGATGACTGTGCAATTGTATAAAAGCTGGTACACTTTAATTGCATTTTTTTATTTACAGACAAGTAATGCCTATATTCACAACATTTATAGGAAGTCGCAAATTGAATTAAGGACACATACATACGTGTGTGTGGTGTGTGCAAGCATACATGAAGTTTATGTAACAAATATTTAACATTTACAAGACTTTCCTGTATTATATTTTCTGCATGAATGATCACAGAGCACAGATGATGCAGGAAGGGACAACAAACAGCCAAACAAAACAGCAAACAAACAAAAATGTAGCGGTATCAGGGCCGGCGCCACCTGTAAGGCGACCTAGGCAGCCGCCTAGGGCGCAACTTACCAGGGGGCGCCGGATCCCTGTCCCCGCTGCGCCTCCTCATGCTGCGCCGCCTGAGCGCTTTAACAAGCCCCAGGCGGCGCAGCACTGCACAGAGGGCGGCCGGGTTTGAGTGACCGGCAGGAGGGAAGCGCAGAGCGCAGAGCTCCCTCCTGCCGGTCTCTCCATGTAGCGTGGCCGGGCGGCGCGGAACGCGGGACAGGAACCTTTGTTTCCTGTACCCGGCCGCCGGCGGAATGACAGGAAGTGCTCACTGAGTGAGCATTTCCGGTCATTCCGCCGGCGGCCGGGTACAGGAAACAGAGGTTCCTGTCCCGCGTTCCGCGCCGCCCGGCCACGCTACATGGGCAGGAGGGGAGGGTAAGGACCACTAAGGGGGGGAGGGGGGGTGGGGTTGTAAGGACCACTAAGGGGGGGGGGGTTGTAAGGACCACTAAGGGGGGGGTTGTAAGAACCACTAAGAAGGGGGGGGGTATAAGGACCACTAAGGGGGAGGGGTATAAGGACCACTAAGGGGGAGGTGGGGTATAAGGACCACTAAGGGAGGGGGGGGTATAAGGACCACTAAGGGAGGGGTATATTAAACACTTGAATGAGAAGAACCAGCTACAGTGTCTATAGTATCCCTTTAAGAACTATATTCAGGAAAACATACCAACGAACCAGTGAATTTCTTTCCCACTAAAGTCACCATCACAATTTCATCAACATGAAGTGTTATACTCTTGGGAGGACTTTTCTTCCAAATGTAAATCAGAATGCCTGAAAGGGGTTGCTACACCGTCCTGGAGGTAAACGGTAAACATAGAATCATGGAATGTGAGAGTAGATAAGAACCATTCGGCCCATCTAGTCTGCCCAAAGGGGGGTAAGGGGGTAAGGGGGGTAAGGAGGGAGGACTACTAAGGAGAGGGGAGGAGGGTGATTACCACTAAGGGGGTGGGGGGAGTAGGGGAAGGTCTACTAAGGGGTTTGGGAGAGGGAGGACCACTAAGGGGTTTGGGAGAGGGAGGACCACTAAGGAGGGGGGAGTGAGAAGACCACCAAGGGGGACTGCAGAGGGACAGGGGGCCAAGGGAGAGCACTAAGTGACAGAAGGGGAGAACACGGAGGGACAGAAGGGAAGGGGAAATCAATAATTGAGGGGAGAGCACTATGAATTTTTTTTAAAAAATAAAGAGCTGTTCCCCTCCCAGTCTCTATCCTACCCCACAAACCCTCTCTTTTACACTACACACATACACAATGCACCCCCCCACACAGAAACATACAATGCATTCCTACTCACACACAGACACACCCGAAACACACAATGCATCCCTTACGTTCTCTTACATAATTAATGCACCCCTTACAGACACACACTGCATTCAATTACATACAATGCATTCCTACTCATACACACACACACACACACACAGAAACATACAATGCATTCCTTACACGCAAACACACACTACATCCCCTATAAACACACTACATCCCTTACACAAATTGCACACATAAAACATCCCCAACTCATGGATGGGCCATGTAGGTGGATTTATGGGTGGGCATTGTAGGCGTATGCCCCCTGGGGGCCCAGACCTTGAGCTGTGTAAGGGACCCTAAAAAATGGAGCTGCTTCCTGTTCGTTAATTGTTGTGAGCACTGTTAAAAACAGTCTCCAGAGAGCCTCTTCTACACCAGACCTGTGGAGCCAGACTGAGCCCATCATCAGCCTCTTGTCCTCATCTGGTGGTAAGTAGGCAATCCAATATATTATTAGTGGCACTAATCTCTAATTTACCTCACATTAAATGGATACTATAGTCACCAGAAGCACTACAGCATAATGTAGTGGTTCTGGTGTCTATAGCCTGTGCCTGTAGGCTTTTTAATGTAAACACACTGTCTTTTCAGATAAGACACTTTGTGAAGACTGGCGTTGGCCCATATGGCAGAGCATATGGGCGGGGCATTGTGATGTCACATGGTGGGCTGGACATATGGGGGGGCGGCAAATTTTTTTTTGCCTAGGGCGGCAAAAATCCTTGCACCGGCCCTGAGCGGTATTCTGAAAACAATAAACATCCAATGAAAACAGAGCTGGGGTTCCGCATGATCAATGACCACTACATTCACCGTTGAGAATTTTCGAATGGCAGTTCTCTGTCTTCTATAATATACAGACTTACTTAAGCAATAATGTAAGAGTAGGCAAGTTTTATATTTTATATCAATATTAAATGCCCTGAATCTCTAATCTCATAAATGCAGTCATTAGGCTGTTAGAATAGGACCTGCCAAAAATTGGGTAGATTGTCTTTGTGGTAGTCTTCTGCAATGTATGATCATATTCTGTAACTGAATAGCTGTTTTTTTTGTGTTTTTTTTTTTTTATATGAAATGTTGTGAGCTTTAAAGCCAAGGCCCACTGCTTAGTTAAGGGGCCCAGCTGCAAGCCATTGCAGACATATAATTACCTCTTGTTGATGACTTGCGGCCAGGTCCCCTTTAGTCCAGACAGTATGGTGGTCCTCAAGAGGGGAGTCGAGACCATGACAATCCAATGACAAGAACGTGGAATTTTGTACCTCCCTCCATGGCCGGCTGGGACATTGGAATAGAACTGCGAAGTTTTGGATTTTGAATTTTGGAGAAATAAACATTCAGTCTGTTCCTTCTCCACCTCCCTTAATTTCCAGCAAGTGACTGATGAATCATGAGAGCTAGAGTGAGAATCTGACTCATATGTATGCTTACTGGCACCAGGCAACACTGTATCCCCTTCTCCACAATGTACATGGCCTAGAATATATATATACTGTTTTGTCATTGAGTGCCAGTATATGAATGTCAATGCATACGAGTCAGTGACTGTGTGTCAGCTTGTGTGTCTGTGTCAGTAAGTGTATGAACGGGTAAGTTGTTTCTGTTAGTGTATGTTTGTGCATGAGTTAGTATTTGTGTATCAATTTGTGTTAGAGTGTGGCTCAGTGTCTGTGTATTAGCGTGTGTGCATGTGCCAGTAACTATATGTCACGATTACTATATGACCCAACACGCAGAAGTATGTAACATATAATAGAACACACAATGGACAAGGAAATCATATACCGGCCCTTAAAATGGCCAGACTTAATGTAAATAATATTATCAAAAGAGCCTTCTAAAACTGGTGACAACAAACCTGCAAATAAATAAAAGCAAATATAGTGCAGACTATCAGGATGATGTACTGTACACTGGGGAATATGGGAAAGAATTTACATTTACCAGAGCCCTATCACCCCTGGCTCTGGGTTTGCAAGGCTCCACTTGAGAGGGAAATATCCCACACTGTGTTGATAAATGTATATGGTGTGTTCTCTGTAATCAGACGGTTCTGTGTAATATAGGACAGAGAGGCAGAAACCCCTAATTGAATAGCATCTTCAGTAATTTATTAATAAAAAAAAAGGGTTTCAACGTAAATAAGAATGGTCAAAATACTAGTTGAGGTCAGGGACACAGAAAGAGATACAACGAGGATGCAAGCCAAAGATCAAGGATACCGTAAATAAGGGAAAGTCAAAATACAAGTCAAAGTCAAATACCAAAAGAACGAGATCAAGTTCAAGTCAACGCACTCTCTGATAACCAACTAGTGGAAACCACGACAGGGCACTGGCAAAATGCTTTTTTTTTGTTTAAATAACCCTCTTGGGGTTGTAATTGGTTGTACCTGGCCTCTGCCCCCAAAACGTGCGTGCAGGTCTATAATGTGACTTTGTACGCACGGTGGCGCCATTTTTACATTTTACATTAAATATCTCTAAATATGCTGTTTTATATAGGATCAATTTTTCCTTAAGAATTTCTTCCACTTTAGGAGATAGAATCAATCCAACATAAGTGTTTGAATGGTTATGGAAAATGTATACAAAGAAACAGCTTATTAAGAGCTCTGGCAAACATTTTGGGCATTGCTAAATAAAATATATGTTTTTGGAATACTGACATACCAAAAATTACATTTATCAGAAAAATCACACAGAAGTGTATGAAATAACTAAAATTAAAAACCTTAAATCAAAAATAGATTTTACTAGTCAATGGATAAAATTGCCCCTATTATAATGTTTAGTGTTCTCCAAGATAACTAGCAAAATGTAGCTCTAAAATTGATTTTCACAGAGACATTCAATAACGACGTTTAAATATCTATGAAAGATGCTCGTCCTAATGTTAAATCATATTTTTAAATGTTTTAATGAAGACAGATCTTCAGAAAATGATTTTGCATTTGAAAGAGGCGTACCTTGCTCATATTTCTAACAATGAATTCTAAAGATAGTGTGGGTGCACGTTTAATAATATCTGCCGATTTAAACATTTTTATTTTACATTTCTGAGAAACATCCTACTGAAAATTTAACTGATGTGCCATCTTGAACGGTATATAGAAACTAAAAAAATAAATAAATAATACGAAATAAATCTATAAAAAAGGGTATAGATGGAAAAAAAGAGGAAATAAAAGGTTTGCAGCAAGCAAAATGTGACTTAATCACCAATATGTGCAAACAACATATATGTGTTACTCAGGTGTACTTATTATTTTAGCAAGCACCTTTCACATAGAAGTGGTAATATCAAGGTCAAATGTATTCAGTAATTTCTTTACAATACAGCAGCTATAATACAGCAGCTATGGACTGGCTGAATGCATGCACATTCAGCCGATGACGGCCAAAGGAGGAGGAGAGTCCCCAGCACCAAGGAAGCCCGGCGCTGGAGTAAGGTAAGTGTTTAACCCCTTCCTCTCCATTCAGCCTGGCGAGTTTGTTTTCCTGGCAATATAGTGGTCCTTTATATAACGGAGATATTCTACCTCCATATATCATATGTTGGGGCATACCTGCTAAACTTTTATAATTATCACATGGGATTGAAGCATGTGAAATAATGGTGGGGTCATAGCCAACATACAACAGTGCCACAGTACTTTGAACATGGATACTAAGAGGGGAAGCAGGTCCTGGTCAAAGCGATCTATGAGGGCTTTGAGGTAGGTTGATATTTATCATTCGGTAGCATTCCTAAGACCACTTACTGGTAAGGCAGATGCCTGGGATCAAACAAGTTTACGATTATTATTATGTTATTTATATAGCGACATACAAAAAAGAGAGATGCAGCAGGTCTACAGATGTAAAACATTCCTTAGACCGGCTGCATCGCCTGGAAATATATAGCAGTGTAGTATGAAGAGTAAACTGGCTGCCACATATAAAAGGTAATAGAGACCATAGAAAAATATAAAAAAACAAAAAAATAATATACAATAGGTACATATAGTCCTATGCCATCTGCAGGGATATATGTATTAGGGATATAGTCTAAGAAATATATTCCAATCCTATATAACAGCTTTATTGAAAAAATATATATACTAAATCGGAGTGGATCAATTATTAGTAAATATACCCCAATACTAAATACCTTCTATGCAGTGTCTCAAAACGATCCTGGGTATATATTCCTTTAAAAGTATATGCTGTATAAATATACAGACAGTAAAGGAAAGCTACGTCTGAAAAATTATGAGTGCATCTTGAAATAGGTGCATCTCACATCAAGCAGCTTTTAGGTGTTATAAATATCAAACAGGATATTGCTCCTCAAAAGGAGCCACAGTGAGAGAAAGAATAGTATAGAAATGAGAAAGTCAGTCTAAAACAGGCTGACCATTTAAATTATAAAGCCTCTCTCCCTGGTAAACTAACTAGACAGGCATAGGAATAAAGAGAAAAATTAATAAAATATAGAGAACGTCCATCAACATCATGTGGGCGTGTTCAGGCATACCGGGCTAGCAATATTCAGCTCCGAAAATTTGTGTCTAGAAATACATCGACACAAATAATTTGTGACACCTGTTAAGATACTGTATGGTAAATGTAAGCCAAAAATAAGTAAATGTCTGTTACAAACAGGTTACAATGTACATATAATACACATAGCATATAACAACTCATATAGAGATTATTACTACCATGTTCTATATCTATATATGGAAGGTACATGTATACTATTAGACTAGTGACAGTTGCAGAAGAGGCCTCAGACAGGAGCTGTTAACAGTTTAATTGATACGCTTTATTAAGAAGTGGGTTTTTAACGATTTTTTGAAGGAGTGAAGACTGGGTGAGCATCTAACGGAGGAGGGAAGCGAGTTCCACAGGAATGGTGCAGCCCTCGAGAAATCTTGAAGGTGAGCATCAGAGGTGGGAGTACGGACAGAAGATAGACATATGTCTTCAGCAGATCATAAGGGCCTAGACGGGACATACTTGTGTATAAGGGAGGATAGATAGGTGGGATCAGCATTATGTAGCGATTTGAAAGCAAGAACCAGAATTTTAAATTGAGCTCTATATTTTATAGGAAGCCAATGTAGGGACTGACAGAAGGGTGAGACATGGGAGGTGCGGGCGGACGAGATGAGCCTCGCTGCCGCATTCATTATGGACTGTAACGGCGCAAGTTGGGAGCACGTAAGACCACTGAGAAGCAGATTACAGTAGTCGAGAAAGGACAGTGGAATGGACCAACACCTTAGTCGCATCTGGCGTTAAGTAGGGGCATGAGATGGAAATTACCGGATTTGGCGATAGATTGAACATGTGGCTTGAAGGAGAGGTCGGAGTCAAAGAGAACACCTAGGCAGCGAGCCTGCGTGGTGGAGCTGATGGTAGCACCGTAGACTTGGGGGGAGACAGACACAGGAGTAACAACACGTGAGGGAGGAAAGACCAGAAAGATGATCAATGAGGACTTTGAAGTAGGTTGATATTTATCATTCGGTAGCATTCCTAAGAGCACTGGGATTCAAATCTGGGTTCCCCAGTTCTAAAGCAAGGTTATTACCAGGGCTCTAACCAGCTGAAATCACACAGGAGACCTTATTAGCATAGGTATATACAACAATAACCTTTACTCGAAAATGTAAAGTTCTCATATGCTCCAAATAAACCAAGGTTAGTCACTATTGATCATCAGATAATACTTTAACCCCTTAAGGACCAAACTTCTGGAATAAAAGGGAATCATGACATGTCACACATGTCATGTGTCCTTAAGGGGTTAAAGAGTGTCCCTCTGAACAGTAAAAAGTTTTTTATAATATTAAATAGTTTCTAACAATTCCCCTCTTATATCAAGTTCAGTACAGTAGGCAGGTTTAATTGCATTATTAAACAAATATTAAATGTATTATAAAGAAAAACTACCACAACAAGAGGACATAGTCTTAAATTAGAGGGACAAAGGTTTAAAAAGAATATCAGGAAGTATTACTTTGCTGTGTGGGTAGTGGATGCATGGAATAGCCTTCCAGTTGAAGTGGTAGAGGTTAACACAGTAAAGGAGTTTAAGCATGCGTGGGATAGGCATAAGGCTATCCTAACTATAAGATAAGGCCAGGGACTAATGAAAGTATTTAGAAAACTGGGCAGACTAGATGGGCCGAATGGTTCTTATCTGCCGTCACATTCTATGTTTCCATGTTTCTAAACTGGATAAAAAAACACTATTTGCATTTCATTTTATCTGGTGTTATTTTAATGACATCATTATTATGCGCTCATCGAAGTTGGTAGGATTGTTTACCTAAGAAAAGAAAAACTTTACCTGCGCTTTCTCCTTAATCCCTATGTATATTTAGACAAATGGAGGTCATTTAGTTGCTCCAATGGCCACTGGAGGAATGCCCGCCTGCCAACGTCAAGGCAGACCCCCCTAAGCGGGTCCTAACACTGACCCTTCAGCCTGCTTCCTTGAGCTTCTGGCAAAGATATCTCTAATGAGACAGAAAGGGGTATAAAAAAAAAAAATAAAAATACCCCTCTCATACCCATCTCATTAGAGATATCTTTGCCAGAAGCTCAAGGAAGCAGGCTGAAGGGTCAGTGTTAGGACCCGCTTAGGGGGGTCTGCCTTGACGTTGGCAGGCGGGCATTCCTCCAGTGGCCATTGGAGCAACTAAATGACCTCCATTTGTCTAAATATACATAGGGATTAAGGAGAAAGTGCAGGTAACGTTTTTCTTTTCTTTGGTTTTTACTATATATTGGGGCTGATGTGTGTTGTAGTCCTTGCTGCTTAAGCGCAGGACTTCTCTTTTTGTATTTGTATTTGTATTTACTTTGCATCACACAGCCTGGTTGCAATACTGCTATCCATCCCATGTGTTCCCTATTAAGGGTTAATAAGTATAGGGGTGTATAAAAAAAAAAAAATACCCCTTTCTGTCTCATTAGAGATATCTTTGCCAGAAGCTCAAGGAAGCAGGCTGAAGGGTCAGTGTTAGGTCCCGCTTAGGGGGGTCTGCCTTGACGTTGGCAGGCGGGCATTCCTCCAGTGGCCATTGGAGCAACTAAATGACCTCCATTTGTCTAAATATACATAGGGATTAAGGAGAAAGCGCAGGTAACGTTTTTCTTTTCTTTGGTTTTTACTATATATTGGGGCTGATGTGTGTTGTAGTCCTTGCTGCTTAAGCGCAGGACTTCTCTTTTTGTATTAGGATTGTTTACCTAACCAATATTTCCAGTATTCTTAAACATCGACAATCTCTGAAGTTTGCTTAGCACTAAAGTAAGTATTTGATCACAAATTAATGGTAACAACCCATCTTCAATATGTGCCTATTTTTTTTTTTTTTGTATTATAGTATTATAGAGCTGGAGAAAACAAGGAATGGTTAGCAAAAATAACCAATGGGAATAGTTAGTTTTAGTTATGAAGAAAGGCTAGAAAAGTAACGTTTTCTCTGATTTAGAAAAATGAGCGTCTAGCAGAAGTTATGATAACATTATACAAATCCTGAGCAACTTGCTGGTAACCGGTTCATTAACAAGACTGTGCAAAGTAAAATAAGTAATTCAATTAGGCTTTAGAGTACTTCCAATAAAGATAGGAAATTCTTAAGCAGAGGCTTGTTTTATCAGATCCAATAAATACTGTAAAAAAAAAAAAGATCTGGATTTATTTATTTTTTATATTTTATTGGCAAAACAGGATTGATCGAGCTGTGATACACAGTATGGGTGGTGTTAACAGCTTGATCATCCAAGTAGATACGTTAAAAGAAAACTGTCAGATCTCCGTGGCATTCTCTCCCTGTGTGCTTCCATTTTTGGGCTTGTTTCCAATGTTGTCCGTAAATATTTGCCGTATCTGCAAAAAAATTCACCCTGTGACTGGCCTTAGCAGGAGATAGCGGCAGTGTATATAATGTATTAAACTGGGATTTTTATACCATGCCAGAAACATATCTATGGACGATGTACGGTTTATTTCTGCATTCTAATGACTCATACACTTCACTTATAGAAATAATATATATTATTATTATTATTATTATTATTATTATTATTATTATTTTAAATCGTATGTCTGGCCTTTCCTTTATTTTATTTTTATTTCTCTATGATTTGGTTTAATATGCTTTGACATATGAATTTAGGGTTTCAATATAATACCATATAGATATCATGTATTATTACTGCAGGAAGCACAAAGTAAACATATTTGCACTAGGCTCAAGATTGGTGATACATTTTGAGGGTTAGTGGCAGCTTGTAAAGAGAAGTAACAGGTTTGGAAATCAGTAAAATATAATTTGGTAATTAGCGGTTAGCAGCTCCCATAGGGAATCACTACATAGTGACTGCCTTCAACTAGTGACCACCAGTAACATTTGCTGCCAGGAAACAGCTACTAATCGCTAAAAGTAGTGACAGGCATTTTAACAAGCAGCGGCAGGCTAGTAAATATAATACCAAGATTGGATCCTCGGTCCAGAGCATTTACTGAAATAAAGTTACTTTGTTCATTGATTATTGATGATGTCATCACAATGTGAAAACGTTGCCGGGCAACGCAGTGTCATCAAAGCAGCAATTAAATAGCAGAACAGAATGCTGGGAGTTTCTTTTTTTCACTTTTTCGATTGGATATGGATTCATATTGGCTGACTTTCAAAAACCACCAATCAAGTCACTAAACCTCTCCTCACCTGAAATCCTTCTGTTAACAAACTGCATCCTTAACCACGGTTTAAACTCGCTTTGGTATATGTGTGTGTATATATATATATATATATATATATATATATATGTCTAATCTTATATACGTGCATATGTATAATCTTCATATCTATTTAACAAAACACATTTTCTCTAAATAATGTTCTCCCTTCTTTTTTTCACTTTCACACTAACTTCTCTAATTACTAAAATACCCCTATCCTTCTGCTCACCTGTCCCTGACAACACCATCTTCATTACTTCTACTTTACTCCCCTCCCCTCCTCTCTCTATTCATCCCATGCACTCTTATACCTTAGCCTATCTCATCCAACTATCCATTCCTTCCCTCTCCTGTCCCTCACTGGCCATCTCCACATACAACACTACCCTCACCTCTGCCTTGTATGCTGCAGCCCCACTCCAAACATGCACCTTCAGGAGGACACGCCCTCAACCGTGGCATATCAACACGCTACCTGCAAAGATGCTCCCGTTGTGCTGAACGCTGCTGGAGGAAGTCTCGCATCTATCTCCATTATAGATTCATATTGTGTTCATACAGCGCAGCCGTTGCCCTCGCCAAACAGTCATTCTTTTCCTCTCTCATTAGTTCATGCTCCCGCAATCCCAGGCATCTCTTTGACACATTTAACTTTCTTCTTCACCCTGTTGTGGCCACCCCCCAAACTAAACTTACAGCCAAAAGCTTTGCATGCTACTTTACCAACAAGATTGAGCAGGTAAGGAAATAATTCTCCCCACTTTGCCGTTCTCTTTCTCAACCACACATTGATCATGCCTTTCCTACCCTTCAGACTTTCTCCCTGGCTACTGAACAAGAGGTGGCTGCGCTTCTCCTTTCCTCTCGCCCCACCCCTTGCCCGCTCCATCCTGTCCCATCTCACCTTATTAGATCTCTCCCCCCCTGTCTTGTGCCTTCCTTAACACACATCTTCAACTGCTCTCTCACTTCTGGCATTGTCCCTGCTGACCTTAAACATCCCACTCTAGTACTTATCCTGAACAAAAAAAATCTCTTGATCTGTCCTCCCCCTCTAACTATCGTCCCATATCCTTACTCCCTTTTTCCTCAAAGCTTCTTGAAAGACTTGCCTTGAAAGACTCACTTCCTCAATTCCAACTCTCACCTTGACCATCTTCAATCTGACTTCCGCCATTTCCACTCTACTGAGACTGCTCTTATCAAAGTTACTAACGACCTAATTGCAGCTAAATCCAAAGGCCACTACTCCATACTAATTCTTCTTGACCTCTCTGCCGCATTTGACACAGTTGATCATGCTCTCCTTCTTCAAACTCTTCAATCACTTGGTCTCTGTGACTCTGTCCTATCTTGTTTTTCATCTTATCTCTCCCAACGCTCATTCAGTGTCTCTTTTTCTAATGATACCTCCTCCCCTCGTCCTGTCTCAATTGGAGTCCCCCAAGGCTCTGTCCTTGGTACCCTTCTATTTTCTCTTCATACTGCCTCTCTTGGCAAATGTATTACCTCCTTTGGATTCCACTATCACCTGTACACTGATGACAACCAGATCTATCTCTCCTCCCTGGATCTCTCCCCTGCCATCCTGCAACGTGTCACTGCTTGCCTTTCTTCCATCACTCTGGATGTCATCCCACTTTCTGAAACTCAATCTCTCTAAAACTGAGCTCCTTGTCTTTCCTCCTCCTAATACTGATCCTCCCCTTTCCACATAAGTCCATCCTTGCGAGCGCACTGTCTTGGTGTCATACTTGATTCTGGCCTCACCTTTGAGCCTCACATCCACTATGTTGCCAAATCCTGCAGATTCCATCTTAAAAACATAGCCCGCATCCGCCCCTTTCTTACGCAAGATGCTACCAAGGAGCTTGTCCATGCTCTAGTAATTTCTTGCATGTATTATTGTAACCCTCTCCTGATTGGTCTTCCTAAAAGCTGTATTACCACGCTACAGTCTGTAATGAATGCTGCCGCCAGACTGATTTTCCTCGCTAGTTGGTCCTCTAACACCTCACCCCTCTGTCAGTCCTTACATTGGCTTCCTATTTGATTGATATTTCCTGTCCTAACGTGTCTTATAGACACAATAAAACAAAGGAAGTGAATGGCACTTACACAGAAAAGATCAAAACACAGTACTGGAGTGAGAAAGGTGTTCCCCAACACCCTAAAGTCAAAATGTACAGAAGGTATTAAAAGCAACAAGTGCCAAAATACACACAACACTCCCTGTGTATAAACATATAAAACAATACTTATGCATGTACAGGTATATGTAAGGGATGTCCCATGTAGTCAGTACCTACAATAATAAAAAAGGTACATAGTATAGACTGTACATACAACGAAAGAAATACAGAGGTAATTGGATACACTCACGGATTCCAGAGCCGTACCAGGCTCTGTATTTAGTGCCCAAAGGTGCCTCAGAAGGCTTTACTGGAGAGTCCTGAATGTTATCCCCCAGAAGTAGAAGGAACAGCAGCAGAGTGATGGTAAAAAATGTAGATTTATTATAAATATAAATTAAAATAATAACTGTGCAGGTCCCATATGGTGACTCACGAAATCACAGTCATGCAGACGCGTTTCAACTCAGTCCGAGTTTTCATCAGTGCATAAAATCATCCGGTTGCTGTTCCGTTTTAAATTCACCGCTATTTTGATTGCCGGTCACATGGGCGGAAGTTCGGGTGGCCGGCGTCTGACATCACTTCCGGTATTTCGGCGCTCATTTTCCAGCTTGGTTGTGTTTAGTGTGGTTGCCCATTCGAGGCTGGAAACTACATTTTGTGAAAGGGCATCTATTATAGTTCTTAGCATACTCGCATAAAGAAAAACTTGCAATATTGGAAGTGGCACAATGACATATATGAAATAGCGGTAATAATGCAATGTTATACATAAAAGGACATTATAAATACATAATGTGAATACACAAAGTACAATATCAGTATGGGATTAATTAATACATATGTCCAACTAGAGCAGAAAGGTTTCCTATTAAGGATGGACAACTATCATATCTTAAGGGATGTATCCATATAAACAATAATTGCTGAAATACAATAAAAAAATGTTAAAGCAACAGCAGCAGTATAGTAGTATATATACAAAAGACAATATGTGTATACATTAAACAGCATATGGGTATATGGTACAGAATGATCCCATCTAGGTGGTATGAATATAGCCCATATAGAATAAGATTGGTGGGTGAAAAAAGGAGATTAAAAAAAGAGTCTCTATAGGAAACTTAAAAAATATATGTATAAAAAATATATATAAAAAATAATAAAAAATGTTTATAAAAAATGTACCAACTCAAAATCTAAATTTAGACCGTAGGGGGATAGAGTATTCAATTCAAAAATCCACCTACTTTCAATTTTACAGAGTTCTTTAAAATTATCTTCACCCCTCCAATCTTTTTTCTTTTGAGCAATGGCAGTGAAATTGACACATGAAGGGTCACTGTTGTGACATTGTGAGAAATGTGCAGAGACACTGTGTTTGGTATACCCCCTCTGTATGTTGCCCAAGTGTTCCAGTATGCGGGTTTTTAAAGTCCTCGTAGTCATTCCCACATACTGGAATCCACAGGGGCACCAGAGTAGGTATATCACATTACTAGAATGACAAGTAAGAATAGAATTAATCTTATACTCCTTTTTGGATATATTGGAGATAAATTTAGTTTGTGTATCTTTCTTAAATTTAGTTCTTTTACAGGCTGTGCACATTTTGCATCGGTAAAAATTGTAGTGACATCAAAGAATATGAAGAACAGGCGGGACGTTTGAAAAATTTCTTCATTGAAAAGAAATATGATCCAAGCATCTTGGACCAACAAATTCAGGAAACCGGACAGCTAAATAGAGAGTCCCTATTAGAATATAAGGATAAACAAATAACTAAACAAACAGAGGAGCCTCTTCTAATTTTAGGCTATAGCGGTGACGCTAAACACATAAAATCTATTATCCAGAAGTACTGGCACATTCTGAGAACCGATGAGGGTCTTAATAACATCATTGGTGAAAAACCAAAAATTATATATAGGGGCACCAAAAATTTACAAACGTTGCTGGTCAGAAACCACATAAAAACACATACCGCTAACACCAACGCTTTTAACCAAAAACATGGTTTTTACCCATGCAAAATGTGCACAGCCTGTAAAAGAACTAAATTTAAGAAAGATACACAAACTAAATTTATCTCCAATATATCCAAAAGGAGTATAAGATTAATTCTATTCTTACTTGTCATTCTAGTAATGTGATATACCTCCTCTGGTGCCCCTGTGGATTCCAGTATGTGGGAATGACTACGAGGACTTTAAAAACCCGCATACTGGAACACTTGGGCAACATACAGAGGGGGTATACCAAACACAGTGTCTCTGCACATTTCTCACAATGTCACAACAGTGACCCTTCATGTGTCAATTTCACTGCCATTGCTCAAAAGAAAAAAGATTGGAGGGGTGAAGATAATTTTAAAGAACTCTGTAAAATTGAAAGTAGGTGGATTTTTGAATTGAATACTCTATCCCCCTACGGTCTAAATTTAGATTTTGAGTTGGTACATTTTTTATAAACATTTTTTATTATTTTTTATATATATTTTTTATACATATATTTTTTAAGTTTCCTATAGAGACTCTTTTTTTAATCTCCTTTTTTCACCCACCAATCTTATTCTATATGGGCTATATTCATACCACCTAGATGGGATCATTCTGTACCATATACCCATATGCTGTTTAATGTATACACATATTGTCTTTTGTATATATACTACTATACTGCTGCTGTTGCTTTAACATTTTTTTATTGTATTTCAGCAATTATTGTTTATATGGATACATCCCTTAAGATATGATAGTTGTCCATCCTTAATAGGAAACCTTTCTGCTCTAGTTGGACATATGTATTAATTAATCCCATACTGATATTGTACTTTGTGTATTCACATTATGTATTTATAATGTCCTTTTATGTACAACATTGCATTATTACCGCTATTTCATATATGTCATTGTGCCACTTCCAATATTGCAAGTTTTTCTTTATGCGAGTATGCTAAGAACTATAATAGATGCCCTTTCACAAAATGGAGTTTCCAGCCTCGAATGGGCAACCACACTAAACACAACCAAGCTGGAAAATGAGCGCCGAAATACCGGAAGTGATGTCAGACGCCGGCCACCCGAACTTCCGCCCATGTGACCGGCAATCAAAATAGCGGTGAATTTAAAACGGAACAGCAACCGGATGATTTTATGCACTGATGAAAACTCGGACTGAGTTGAAACGCGTCTGCATGACTGTGATTTCGTGAGTCACCATATGGGACCTGCACAGTTATTATTTTAATTTATATTTATAATAAATCTACATTTTTTACCATCACTCTGCTGCTGTTCCTTCTACTTCTGGGGGATAACATTCAGGACTCTCCAGTAAAGCCTTCTGAGGCACCTTTGGGCACTAAATACAGAGCCTGGTACGGCTCTGGAATCCGTGAGTGTATCCAATTACCTCTGTATTTCTTTCGTTGTATGTACAGTCTATACTATGTACCTTTTTTATTATTGTAGGTACTGACTACATGGGACATCCCTTACATATACCTGTACATGCATAAGTATTGTTTTATATGTTTATACACAGGGAGTGTTGTGTGTATTTTGGCACTTGTTGCTTTTAATACCTTCTGTACATTCTAACGTGTCTTATACCCCATCTCCTACAGACTGTAAGCTCGTGTGAGCCTATCGTTTAAGTTTTCTTGTAATTGTCCTATGTATAGTTAAATCCCTCTCTCATAATATTGTAAAGTGCTACAGAATCTGTTAGATATAAATCTGTTAGATATATATATGGAAATAATAATAATAATAATAATAATAATAATAATAACATCAGTAACGGGACCTGTAACAGGTTGCACTTGATTGAATTTCTAACTTTATTACTGTATTATGATATGTGATCCCAATAATTTAATTTGTCCTAAATAATATACATATACTGCTTAAAGCAGGGCTTGAAACATTTGTTTAGAATCTAGGAGCCAGCTAGAAAAGTTAGGAGCCAGTTTTAAAAAAAAAAAAAAAAGTTTAGGTTTATTTTCAATAAAAAAAAAATGTAATTCTTAAGGGACATTTTAGACACCAGAACCACTCAGATTAATGTAGTTGTTGATTTCTATAGCCTGTACCTGCAGACGTTTCAATGTAAACATTGCCTTTTCTGAGAAAAGGCAGTGTTTACATTGCTGCCTAGTAACAGTCACAGTCAGATAGTCACTAGAGAGTCCTTAGTCAGTGTTACAGTGTGTAGCACCTATGTTCAGCATCTCCACGGTCTGTATGGAGGCTCTGAATGTTCCACATAGAGATGCATTGATTCAATGCATCTCTATGAAGATATGCTGATTGGCACATTGTTTTCCTGCACATGCGCAATATCCTCCCTTAGACTGATTATTTTAGCCATGGAAGCAGGACCAGCCATGGCAAAACGGGCATGGCGTGGGAAAAAAGGTGGGTAAAAACACTTTTTGCATGTGGTTGGAAGGGGGCAGGTACTTAAAGAGACACACACACTCTCTAACAGATTCACACACACTGACAGAGACACTCTCTGACAGACTCACACACAGAGACACGCACTGACAGACACACACTGACAAAGACACAGACACATACACTGACAGAGACACACACACACATTTTCTCACACACACAAACTGAGATTTTTATTTTAATTGAAATCCACCACAGTGTATCTTTTCCTGGGATCCAGTGGGGCTCTTCATGTGTACAAGGGAGCAGTAAGCTTCCTGAAGTTCCTCACTGCTCCCTCCCTCTCTCTGTAGTGATGCCGGGGCCAGAGTAACATCATATTGCAGCTCCCGGTATCATTAAACAGCACGAGAGGGATCAGAGAAGAACTGAAGGTAGATTATTTATCCCTCGCACGCTGCCTACAAAGCTCCCATGGGCGGCTGGCTCCCATGCTCCTGCGAGCAGGTGGTTCCCTCAGGTGGTCGGCTCCAATGCTATAGCAAAGGCTGGCTCCCATGCTCCCGCGGGTGGCCGCCTTAAAGGTCTGACATCCCATGGCAAGTAGAAATTTCGCCCTGGCATCTGCGATGGGTTTCGTCGAGCCATGACTTAAAAGGATACTGTAAGCACCCAGACCACTTTAGCTCATTGAAGTGGTCTGGGTGCAGTGTCCCTATTGCATTTTGTGTCGCAATGTTTACAGAGAAACTGCAATGTTTACATTGCAGCACTAAGTCTGCCTCTAGTGGCTTCCTGGATCCAAACGAACCTTTGGTCTGGTAACTGACGTTTTTCCTCCATAGGAAAGCATCGATTCAATGCCTTACTATGGGGAGGTCTAATGCGCATATTCGCGGGATGGAGGAGGAGGAGGCAGAGCGCCGACCAATCGCCGAGGGACTTCAGCACTGGGGTAAGTATTCACTGACTCGGAGGGAGGGGGAGCAAGGGAGGGGAGAGGCTGAGGAAACTATAGTGCCAGGAATACAGCTTTGTGAGACCCTTGTGACCCCCTGTCATTCCTAAGCCAAATTCTTCCATATAGCCCAATGGTGTATTCAGGTGGGAAGAAGTCAGCAAAATATATGTCTGACTGAGCGTTTACTAACACTCTGTCTCAAAATTAAAAAAACTCACATTTACTGCCCTCTTCTTATGGAATGGTTGTCCCCTAAATCTATTCTCAAACTATTGGAATAAGTTGTTCTGTTTATGTTTTTTTTTTCTCAGTATATTATTCTTGTTTATTTGTAATATCAAGTGTAAAGCCTGCTGTTTTGTTTTTTTGCTTCTGTAAACAAATAAAAATATATAAACAAAAAAAATTCACATTATTTGCTGAACAAATAATCTGGATGTTAAACAAGGTCCTCAATAAGTGAATACTTAAAATATAAAGTTTCATAATTGAGCAGGAAATTATAAAATTAATATCACCAGGGGCTTACAAATGTGAGATAATGAAGCGGTTTAATTAAGAAGACAACATTGAACCAAACCTTTCGCTATCCATTAAAGCAGAGATCATTGTAAAAAGAATATTAAAATAGGGAAATTAGAGGAAAACAATAACAAAACAATAAGAATAATAGCTTAAAAATGAGTAAATGTAACTTCCATTAAACAATATAGTTTGTTTTCCTAGGTTTCTGTGTTAATACACTGGCGTCTTCCACTTACAGTCATCAACTATGTAAATGATGTTGCTGGATTATCCATTGTGTTTTCTGCACAAGTCCCATGCATTTGTTTTGGTAAGGCTTTTCTCAATCTTGCCTTTCACCAAGTTGATGGTGCTGCAGCTACAGCAAACTCTGCATCTCAAAAGTTATCTTGGTGACCTACCAGTCCACGGCTCCATATTTCACCTTTCTGGTCTTTGCAACTGTTGCCTCTTGCCTCTTGCCTCTCTTACACTCGGTTACTCTGTCCAGTTACTCTGGTCGGGTCACAAAAAAATTCCTCATAGTCCCTAATTCAGACTCATTGAAAATGAAATATGAGTTTGTGGAGTGCATATAATAAAATGGTATATGGCTGAATCAGTGTGAATAATAAAAAGCTTTTGAAACAATTGAATGGTTTTGTCTAAATGTTTTATTTAATGTTTTGAAAAAATCTTTATTTTTTGTAGTTTTCTTTGATATATTGATATATGTTATTTTTATTTTAGATATGTTAATGTTTTTAAAAATATTTTTTTAACAATTTATCTAAAAATCATTGGAAAAGCATATCCAACAAATATTAAATAGAAGATGTGGGTACCAAGAAAAAAAGGACGCAAGCAAGAAAAGTGAGTAAATTATGTATTATGGCCGGCTTCAATGTAACCTGAGCATTATTCGAACTTAGGATCCGATGTTCTCTATAATATCTGGTCCACTTCCATAATTTAACCTCTGATAAAAGCTTCACTTTAATACGTTTTCCGAATGATTCAATAGTGTTAACAAAAAAGTGTTTATCTATAGTCACTAATAAAATCTATGGGAATTTTTTGTAGTTTAGACAATTGAAAGGCAATGGAAAGGATGTTTTACTGTAAGAACAATCAGGATGTGGAATTCTCTGCCTGAAGAGGTGGTTTTATCAGAGTCTGTATAATACTTGTAAAAACACATTATTTTGGGATCAAAAATGTAATTAGTGGGATAATAGCTTTTTGATCCAAGGAGATATGTGGCTGCCATTCTGGGGTCAAGAAGGAATTTTTTCCTAGTTTGTTGCAAAATTGGAAGCGCTTCAGACTGTTTTTTTTGGTCTTCTTTTAGATCAACAGCAAAAACAAATGGGAGAAAGGTTGAGCTTGATGGACGCATGTTTATTTCAGCTTTCGTAACTATGAAAAGTTTTTCTGACAATATTGAATAATGTAAAAAGCGTATTAGATTAAGACTATATATCAAGGATATAAAAATACAAATCCTAAAATAAAGCAGATTTTTTCCAGTTTAACAGTATCCTATCTGCATTCAAACTATACAATTCTGATTTTTTATTTATGTTTTTAAATTTTGTGACAAATGTTTTACCTACCATGTTCTGCCCTTTTCTCTCTTTTTGGGGGTAGGGCAGAGGGCATTATAGTGTTTGTGTAATAAGCACCAAACTGAAGTGCACTTAAAACTATATCATTTTTGCCTAAATTTTAACTTAATCTTGGTCTATGGATATCTTATAAATTTATAAGTGACTTAATACACAGTACACAATATGAAAGTGTTTATGAACTAGCTAGAAAATAACATAATAAGAGCTAAAAGCGTTATTTAAGTGACTCTTGATTAATATGCCTAAAATACATTTTTAGGAGGTAAAGAAATTATTCAACTGAGCAAACATTTAAAGCAGAGTGATTTTGGAAATGTCATAACATTTTGAAGTAAGGGATACACTAAGACTCTAATTAAAATCATTCTTAGATAAGTAAATTTAATTGTAAAGTTCAGAAATAAAAACTTAAAATCGGCAGTCAAATCATACGGCAATGCCTAAATCATCTAATTAGACATATATAGTGTTTTGTTAACATTTTGTGTATATTCAGTTTTACATGAAATTACATCCATGTGTAAAGGACTTTTGCCCCAGGGGGCCGACACTCCCAGTGACCCTCATCAATGGTTACCTCTTCCTGCTTTACAAGGGGATCCTGAGATTTAGCAAAATGGAAGTTGGGGTACATACAATTGGCAGTGCCTCCACCTGACTGGGCATCCAGAACATGATGAGTTTCTTTGACAGAAAAATAATAAATAATTATACCATACATAGCAGTAACAGTAAAACAGTCAGAACATATATTAACCCCTTAAGGACAGACAACGGATATATTCCGTCATGATTCCATTTTATTCCAGAAGTTGTGTCATTGAGGGGTTAAATGATAATGTCAGATAAAAGTAAGACAAGTAATACAGTGGCTAGCCAGACCCAGAAACCTCCTAAACCACCACCTCCAAACTTACACTGATGGCTGATGGTTTACAGTTGGTGCACTGAAGTGTTGGGGCCTTTTAAGGTAATCCACAAGATTAAAGCAGTTGTAAATGAAAGGAAGGTTGTTACTGTAATGCCATGGGAGGACTCTCTAAGTCAGCGTTTCCCAATCGGTCTTCCACGGAACCACTGGGTTCCGCGGAACACCAATTAGGGTTCCAACAAAAGTTTAAAAAATAAAATGGCCGTGGGCGGCGAGGGAGCAGTGAGCAGTTCCACAATGTTGATACACTATGTCAAAGGGTTCCACAGGAAAAATGAATTAGGAACCCCTGGTCTAACTCGTTATTACTGTATGAAATATACAATGCCCTGTGACAGTGGGAGAGGATACTCCTAACCACTATTCAGTTACACAGGGAAAAGGGGAATCTCCAGGGTCAGGCATTTGCTGTGTCTGGATCCTGCTCCACAGCTCTGTCACTGGATCAGGGTGCAGCTTGCAGTACACACTGGATTCACTCAGCTCCACAGCGAGGCCTCACACACCTTCACTGTTGCTACATGTTTTTCTCCCCCAGTGTCTCACACTGTTCTGGAGAGATCCAGCTCAGGGATCCTCTGATTGGCTGGATTGGTCACATGACCACTGCCAGCTGAGTGCGAAAGCTCTGCAGTTCCATTGGTACATCAGGAAAAATGTGAGGAGCTACACATGTAAATAGTGTAAATTGTGCAATGCAGAACAAATAAATAAAGGAATAGAAACAAATGTAATGTCCCCATTGCAAACATTATAAACCCACTGTGAAAGAGATATTCTACAAAATATAAAAAATGATGTACTGTAAGATGGTCTAGCACACAAACGTGGATGTTTCTAGAAGTGATGTAAAAATATTAGAAATTGTGTTTCATTGAAATACTAATAATTGCCTCTGAAAATTGTAATTTGCATAAAACAACAAGGGAGACAACAAGACAAGCAATTCACAAAGAGTGGGAGAACTGGGAGAAGGGAGGAACACCTGGTGAGTGCTGTCAAAAAACTTACATTCCAGCTACCATAACCACTGCAGCCAATAGGGTACCCATGACTCAGAGATGTGCAATTATCTCAACTATTCTGCTCAATGTATTGCTACTTATCCTGTGGAACTGTATCCTTAAGGTAACACTTCAAGCACAAGAACCACTGCAGTATGTCCGCTCTAATGTGCTATAGTAGTTATGGTGCCTGGAATGCCCTGGCACCAACCCAATGTAAGTAGTGAAACTGTTTGCTAATGGTTTGACTTCTTACCTTGAGTATACTGGGTGCCGCTTCCTGCCTCTGGTCATTACATCTGGAAGTTATTGCTGCTCAGCCAATGAGCTAAACCTTGCACTACAGAGCTTAGCTCAGGCAGACACCTAAACCTCTCTGTTAGGTAGGTAGGTAGCAGTGTCCTGCACATGCCAGGTTAGCAAATAGTTTGACCTCTTACATTGTAATGGTGCAAGGGCACTCTTGGCACTATAACCACTACAACATGATGTAGGGGTTATGGTGCTTGGAGTACTCATTTAAGGATACACTTCTATGAGGATACATAACATTAATTGAGTAGCATTTTTTAAATAGTTGTGAATCAGAGAGCCATGGGTATCTTCTTTTCTACAAATGTTTACACATGTCATGGATTGATGCTGACTGCTTCTCTTTTCTCGATGCATCTGTTTTTGTAATAACTGAAGTTTGATGAAGTTTAATAATGTGTTGGCTCTCTTTGGTTTTGGTTAGGCTCTAAATCCTTGGATTGAATGGTACGGGAGTTTAGAGATAAAGGTGTTATTTGTGGTCATGACCACCACCGTTGCTGATAGGTAGTTTTTTTCCAAATCAGTTCCAGTATTTAGCAGGTTGTTGTTTTAGCATTTTACTACTGTAATAAAATAAATGACATTATTTTATTGAAGATTAAGGACAGAGGTCAGGTGAAGAGATTGGACTAAAGTTATTACATGCTATGTAAAATAATAGCACGAGTGGTACTAAAACAAACAGAGGTAATATGGGAACCAACAAAGTACTGTTTGATGGAGTCCATGCAAGAGCATGAAGGTTGTTCACACATTGCGAAATGCATCAGAGAGATCAAGACAATTTGCACAATCACCCATGAAGAATATTTAGAACTTTGTGTAATTCAAATTGAAATCAATTTAAATTTATCATTCAACTGTTAGGACCTTCTTACAGAAGACAGGAATCTTAGTTAGTCTACCTGTATACTGAGGTATCTGTACCACTCATTAAGGATTTGAACAATCTTATAGTTAGAAACGTCCCAGGGATTTTACCTGGGGACTGAGGTATTGGTGTTTATTTGTATAAGGATTTGGATCCAGTGGCTTGGTAGGTCCCTGGGTTTATACCTGGACACGGTGTATATATTCACAGTTTAAATAATGATAATAGTCTATGCATAGTTTGTTTGTTTGTTATACCAATTTTCTGTAAAAGATATGTTTTCTTGTATACTTAGTAGTGTAAACAGACATATTTGGCTTTGGAAAGCTTGTCTTGAAAATTTAAAATATTGGATTTGGTTCTACCTGATCTACGCTTTCTAACTTTGATCTTTGAAAGCGTCTTTGAAAGCGCCTCCAAACACATTTTTCTGAAGAGCGAACAATTGCCTGTTGAGTAGGATGCTGTGGTGAGATTGTGATTAATTGATTAAGAGTAGGATCGGTTCTCAGAACGGCAGTTATTTGATAATATATTATGTAAGCGTTCCATCTAAATAACAAAAAGGGAGATATTATGTATCACACCTGCTGAGCTGGGTCTCACAACTGAGAGCCAAGGTGATTTTTCAAATAGAATTTTTACAATTAAAGACTCGTCCACATGTTTCGAAATTTTAAAGTATAACAAAATAAAGTAGCAGTAGTGGGCTCATTAATTAAATAAGAACCCTATAGGAACGTTTTTATTTCAAATAAATAACAAACATAAGGAGTAACACCTGTGTGGAACAGAAAGATAATGGTCTTAATATATATTAGGCAGCTCCAAATTACAGATAATCTAAAAATACATTGTACATTGTACCAAAAAAAAAACTCACAAAGCATTCGCTGGTTTAGAATACAATATGTTACTGGTCTCAGAAAAAAGTGCATTCTTAAAAATACTACTGATGGCCTGAACATTTGAGGAATCAAGTGATCATTTGATTTGGATAAAGCATTAAAGGAGAACTGTCACAATTTTTTATAATTGCTTAACCCCTTAGTGACCAGACCGTTTTTCAATTTTCTTACCGGACCAGAGCTGTTTTTAAATTTCTGCGGTGTTTGTGTTTAGCTGTAATTATACTCTTACTCATTTACTGTACCCACACATATTATATATCGTTTTTCTCACCATTAAATGGTCTTTCTAAAGATACCATTATTTTCATCATATCATATAATTTACAATAAATTAAATTATAAAATATGATGAAAAAATGTTTAAAACATACTTTTTCTAACTTTGACCCACAAAATCTACAACCGCCAAAAAACACCCTTGCTCAATAGTTTCTAAATTTTGTCTTGAGTTTAGAAATACCCAATGTAAACATGTTCTTAGCTTTTTTTGCAAGTTATAGGGTTATAAGTACAAGTAGGACATTTCTTTCAAAATTGTTTCAAAATATATATTTTTAAATGTATCATTAGTGACATTATAACACTGTTATCTGTCATAAATCTCTGAATCACACCTCACATATTTTTTAAAGTAGACAACCCAGAGTATTCAATACTGGGTATGTCCAGTCTTTTTTAGTAGTCACTTAGTCTCAAACACTGGCCAAAGTTAGCATCTATAATATGTGTGTGTTAAAAATGCAAAAAAACTATTATGAACGCTTTATGAACGCAATTATGAACTTTGGCCAGTGTTTTTGACTACTAAAAAACACTAAACATTCCCCATTTGCAATACCTTGGGTTGTCTTTTTTTGCAATTGGTATGTGTTCATTGGGATAATTCTCATTCCTGGACTACCATACGCTCTCAAAGGCAACATAACCAATCTGGCAAATGTCAATGTGAAAAAATTGAAAATCAAGCCTTATATTTGACTCTGTAACTTTCAAAAACACTATAAAACCTATACATGGGGAGTACTGTTATACTCGGGAGGCTTCGCTTAACACAAATATTAGTGTTTCAAAACAGTAAAATGTATCACAACAATGACATCATCAGTGAAAGGGCAGTATGTGTGTGAAATATGCACAAACTTCATTTTCACTGACAATATCATCACTGTGATATGTTTTACTTGAAACACTATTATTGGTGTTCAGTGAAGTCTCCCAAGTAAAACAGTACCCCCCATGTAAAGGTTTTAGGGTGTCATGGAAAGTTACAGGGTCAAATACAGTGCTAGCAATTAAATTCTCTGGACTTTCAGCCTGGGTTGTTAGACAGGTGCCTCAAATTGTAATTAATAAAATGACTTAATTATGTAAAAATATTATATAAATATATTTGTAGAATTTAAATATATATATATATATATATATATATATATACATATATATATATATATTTGTAATTATTATTATTTTCATTTATATATAGCTATTCATAATGTCATTCTAAATGTATTTTGATTTAAATATATGTATATTAATATCAAAATACAGTTATAACAAATTTAAACTGGTATATACTTTTTTAATTTTTAATTAATTTATTTTCATTTTTTTTTCAATGTATTTATTTATTTTTATTTTTTATATATATATACATATTATTATGATATTTATATAGCACCGTCAAATTCTGCAGCGCTTTACAATGGGTGGACGAACAGACATGCAGTTGTAACCAGACAAGT